>NC_060267.1:102743054-103043054 GCF_021613505.1 Equus quagga | reverse complement strand
ATTATTAGTACTTTGTCTTCTATTTTATCATCATCTTGCTAGAGATTTATCAATTTTGTTAATCTTTTCTATGAACCAGCTTTTGTTTTCATTGTTTTTCTCTACTGTTTCCCTGTTTTAAACTTCACTGACTTCTGCTCTTCTCTTTACTATTTCCTTCCTTCTGCTAGCTTTGGGTTTACTTTACTCTTCTTTTTCTAGTTGATTCAGGTTGATGCTGGATTATGGATTTGACATCTTTCTTCTTTCTAATTAATGTTATAAATTTCCCTTTAAGTACTACTTTAGCTGTATCCCGCAAATTTTGATACGATGTATTTTTATTTTCTCTCAGCTCAAAACATTTTCTAATTTCCCTTGAGAATTTCTCTTTGACCTATGGATTATTTAGAGAAGCGTGTTGTTTAATTTCTAAACATTTGGATATTTTCCTGTTATCTTTATGTTACTGTTTCCTAATCTAAGTCTCCTGTGGTCAGAGAACATACTTGATTCTTTTACATTTATTTCAGGCCCATGATATGGCCGACTTTGATAAACGTTTCACGGGCACTTGAAAAAATATCCATTCTGCTGTTGTCTGAAGTGTTCTATATACGTCGAAAGATTCAGCTAGCGCAAGCGGCTATTTAGTTCTTCTATATCCTTACTGATTTTCTGCCTACTAGGTTCTACAGATCCCTAGGAAGGGAGTGCTGACATTTCCAACTGTAATTGTGGATTTATTTCTCTTTTCAGCTCTGTCCATTTTCCTTCCTGTATTCTGAAGGTCTGCTGTTAAGAGAATATTTAACATTACATATACACATACAGTTTTAGAACTTTTATGTTTTCTTGGTGAACTGTTTTTATCTTTATGTATTATCTTTATTCCTGGTAATTTTCTTTGCCCTAATGTCTATTTTGTCTGATATTAACATATAGATAGTTTAGCTTTCCTTTGATTAGTGTTTTCATAGTATATCTTTTTCCATCCTTCATCTTGTAACTTACTTATATATTTGAAGTGAATCTTTTTAATAAACAGGAGATAATCAGACTGTACTTTAAGAATTCATTTTGATAATCTGTCATTTAATCGGCATGTTTACACCATTTACATTTAATGCAAATTACTGATATGTTTGGATTCCAGTCTCCTATTTTATTATTTGTTTTTTGTCTATTCTGTTTTTAATTCTATTTTTTTCTCCTTTCCTGCCTCTTTTGGGTTATCTGAACATTTTTTAGTATTCCATTTTAATCTATCTACTGTGTTTTTGACTATATTTTTTTGTAAAGTTTTTTTTTTAAGTGGTTGCTCTAGGGATCACAATATACATGTGTAACTTTTCACGGACTTAGAATCAATATTTTATCACTTCAAGTGGAAGGTACCAACCTTATCACCATTATAGGTTCTTTTACCCTCCCCTCCTTATGTATGATATCTAAATATACTGAAAATCTTATCACACATTGTTATAATTTCTTGCTTTAAACTGTCAGTTGAAGAATTCAAGAGAAGATTTTTATTTACCCAGATTTTAACCATCTCTGTTGCCCTCACTTCATTCCTGATGCTCCAAGTTTCTTTCTGTCCTAAGAACTTCCTTTAGCAATTTTTTTACAGCAGGGCTACTGGCCATAAATTCTTTTAGTTTTCCTTCATCTGAAAATGTCTTTATTTTACTCTCACCCCTGAAGGATATTTTTCCTTGATATAAAACCCTAAGTTGATGCTCGTCCCCCAGCACTTTAAAAATGTAATTTCACTTCCCTCTGTCCTCCAAGATTTCTGATGAGAAATCTGCAGTCATCTGAATGGTTGTTCCCCTGGAAGCACTGCATTATTTTTCCTTGACTGCTTTCAAAAGTTTGCTTTGTCTTTAGTTTTGGTGTTAGGATAATTTTAGTCACAATGTGTTTGTATGTGGATTTCTTTGAATTTATCTTGTTTAGGGCTTCTTAAGTTTCTTGAATCTGTAGGTTTAGGTCATTTGCCAAATTTGGGGAGTTTCCAGGCACTATTTTTTCAAGTCAATTTGTTTGTACCACTCCTTTTAGAACTCTGATGACATGAATATTGGACCTATGGTCACTGTCCCAAAAGTCCCTACATTTCTCTTCAGTTTTTTTTCAATCTTTCTTTCCCCTCAGATTGGATAATTTCTGCTTATCTATCTCTATGTTCATTGACACTTTTCTCTGTCATTTTCATTCTGATATTGATTGATTTCATCCAGTGAATTCTTTCTCAGTTACTATATTTTTCAGCTCTATTTTAGTTCATCTCTTTCATTTCTTTTTTTTTTTTTTTTTTGAGGAAGATTAGTCCTGAGCTAACTGCTGCCAATCCTCCTCTTTTTGCTGAGGAAGACTGGCCCTGAGCTAATTCCATGCCCATCTTCCTCTACTTTATATGTGGGATGCCTACCACAGCATGGCATGCCAAGCGGTGCCATGTCCACAACTGAGATCCGAACCGGTGAACCCTAGGCTCCGAAGTGGAACATGTGCACTTAACTGCTGTGCCACCGGGCCAGCCCCTCTATTTTATTTCTTTGTTGAGACTTTCTATCTTTCTGTTCAAGAATGTTTGCCCTGGGGCTGGCCTGGTGGCACAGCGGTTAAGTGCACACGTTCCTCTTAGGCGGCCCAGGGTTCACTGGTTCAGATCCTGGATGCGCACATGGCACCACTTGGCAGGCCATGCTGTGGTAAGCATCCCACATATAAAGCAAAGGAAGATGGGCATGGATGTAAGCTCAGGGCCAGTCTTCCTCAGCAAAAAGAGGAGGATTGGTGGCAGTTAGCTCAGGACTAATCTTCCTCAAAAAAAAAAAAAAAAGTGTTTGCCCTTACTTGCTGGAACATTTTTATAATAGCTGTGTTAGTGTTTGTCAGATAATACATATGTCTTGTGTATTCTTGGCATTGGCCTCTCTTGACTGACTTCTTTCATGTGAACTCATTTTCTTTCTTTTTCTAAATGTGAAGTGATTTGTTTTTATTGTATTCTGGACATTTTGAACACTGCTATGAGATTCTAGGTCATCTTAAAATCCTATAGAGAATATCAATATTTTTCTTTTAGCATGCTCAACCCAAAAAATCCTGGAATTTTCTTCAGGCTATAAGTTCTGATCAGGCTTCTGTGGATTGTGGTTCCAATTCAGTTAGGTTTTCAAAGTCTTTGCAGTGCTATATGAGCCTGCTCTATGTGTGTATCATCCTGCTGCCACTCTGGTACCTGGACAGTGGTCTAACCCATACTTCATTTTTCAAAGAGTAGGTATGCTGTTTGGGGTTGCATTTCTGCAAGTACATCACATGGGTAAGCCAAAGAGTTCATAATATATATAAAATTTCAAGAGTTTGTTTCCCAAGCCTCTCCCTCTCACAATCTCCCCAGTATTTTCTAGTTCACTAGGGTTCCCCTTTCTTGTCACCTAGCCAGAAAGCTAGGGCTTTATTTACTTCATTGCCACAGAATTTCCATGATAATGCCAGTGTCTGGAGCCAAGCAGCTGAAGGAGAGAGAAAAAAAGTAACTGGGGTTCATTCTACCTTTTTTGGAACCAAAGCTCCACTGATCAGAGAGAAAGGTTCTCCACCCTCAGACCTTTAAGGCTCCTGCCAGAACCCAATCTGCTGCCACCACAGAATTGCTTGAGGTTCATGGTGCAAGAGAACAGAGAAAAGAAAAAACAAACAAAGAAAAACAAGAGGTTTCTGCACTTTCTCTGAGCATTAGAATATCCCTTTCTTATTCCTTGCAATACAACTGATGGCTTCTCCTGGAATTCTCTGTATCCATGTTGATGCCTACTTCTGAGTTTTAGGCTGGGGATACTGAAGAGGGAAAAATGCTAAATTCAACCCTAGTTCTGTAGTACTTCAAAAATCTGCTCTTCTTCCCAATCTACCTGTTACAAAATTACCTTCCAGAATCCTCAAATAGCTGCTCTGTGCCAAGTTTTATAGGGGCATTCAGTGGGGGAGACTGGATGAAGTGTGCTTGCTCCATCTTACCCAGAAGTGGAATCTTAAGTCACTAAGTTTTGAGGTGATTGTTACACAGCAACAGATAACTATATAATCCAACTCAAGAAGCAACCATCTAAGTACAATGCACATGAAATAACATATTCTTTATACCTTTCTCTGGAAAAGTCACCAGATAATTATAAGGTAGCTGCTACCAATTCAACAGTGGAATATTCTCTGCTCTCTTTTTTTTTTTTTTTAAAGATTTTATTTTTTCCTTTTTCTCCCCAAAGCCCCCCGGTACATAGTTGTGTATTCTTCGTTGTGGGTTCTTCTAGTTGTGGCATGTGGGACGCTGCCTCAGCGTGGTCTGATGAGCAGTGCCATGTCCGCGCCCAGGATTCGAACTAACGATACACTGGGCCGCCTGCAGCGGAGCGCGCGAACTTAACCACTCGGCCACGGGGCCAGCCCCATCTGCTCTCTTACTTTGGCTCCTCAGAAACAGATTCAGTTTCATTACTGAAGTAATCGTAATCAAAATGATAGCAATGAAAACATGGAAGCTTGTTACTTAGTAGAAGTAGGTTTATTCTGCTGCCAGATGTAATTTGTCTGTAAAGGTCCTGACATCTCATTCTTTCATGCCCTGATCATCTGTCAAAAGAGCTAAGAGAATCATGGGAGGAAAGTGGAACGATAAGGATAAATTCGGAAAGTGAAAATGTCCTATGGGAAAATTTTTCCTCAAAGGTATTCTCGTATAGAATTCCTAAAATAAGGTTTGTTCATGCTCTTGAAAACTACGTCTTTCACTAGCAAGCAGCATTTCATACAGAATAGCCTACTAAACTATTTGTACAATCAAGCAAATCAAATCAAGCATTTTTCCTTTAGGAAAAATCTAGGATGTCAATCAGCTCCACTGACTTTCCATAAGCTTTGCCCAACATAAGCAAATCACTATGAAGAAATTAGCTGTGTAGATACCATTTCACAACCACGGACAGGCAAAAATTTCAAGTGTCTGTAAAGATGCGGGGCAGCGGGAACTTTCAGATACTGTTGATGGGAGTTTAAAGTGGTACAATCACTCTGGACAGTAATTTGGCAATGTCTAGTTAAACTGAAGATGAATATGCTATACAACCCAGTAATTCCATTCCCAGGTACATATCTAGAGAAACAGTCATACAACTGCACAAGGAGACGTGTTCAAGAATATTCATTGGAGCATGGTTTATGAAACGATGAAATACTGGAAACGTCCTCTATCTCCATTGACAGGAGAATCAATCTAAATTGTGGTATATTCATAAAATAGAATATTGCATAACAAAATAAATAGATCAGAACTATATGTATCAATGTGAATAAATTTCAAAGGCATAATAGTGAGTGAAAAAAAGGAAGTTATAAAAATTACACACAGAATTATTTACATAAAATTTAAAGTCACGTAAAACAATCCTATATATTACTTATGGATCCATGCATAGGCAATACAAGTACATAAGCATATATGTTCACGAAAAACACTATATTCAGAACAGTAGTTATCTTCAAAAGGGGAATGGATTGAGGAGTGGTACACAAAAAATAAACTCTATCTGAAGCAAATATAGCAAAATAAGTTTGAAAAGGCCTGATAATGGTACTTGAGTGTTTGTTATGTTATTCTGTTTTGTTTGAAATATAACACAGAAAGAAAAAAGAAAAAATTATGAGAACATATATATCAGTAATAATCTGACAATCCATTATCTAAATTAAACACACACCTACAACAAAGAAACCTGTGTTGAAGAAGGCTAAGAGAACCCGTGGTTATGAAGGTTTAAGTACAAGTATACACATGAGAGAACAAGTGAATGTGAGCACGTGTGAGAAAGCTGACGAGCAGTCTAGCTTCTGTTATATTCTAAGTAAGAATTTCATGAGTCAAGATTACAAGGAGAGCTGCAGCTGTCTTTGAGCCCTTGGCCTTCCCCAATATCATCTGCTACAATATAGTAGAGCAAGTTATTTGGCAGGTGGTGTAGCCTGGCAGTGATTCTGCTCAAAGGTGGGAACCGGTAAAAGCTTGTCTACCATCTGGGGGTGTTCTTGGAACCTCTGGGAAGGATAAGACTAGACTGAGTAGGGCCAAAAAGACTTGCTTTTGTCTGTAGACTTCAAGTGGTGTACTATGGCCAGAGCAGAAACAGGAGTTTAACCCATTCTATACCTTCTCTGCTGACTCAAACATGAATTGGTGGGGAAGGGAGTGGGATATCTATCTTTATAACCTTATAATTGACCTAGAAGTCTGCCAACCTCAACCTGGATTGATGCTGTGGTTCTCTTACAGTGAAGTGTGAGCAGGCTAACATGCTCCGGGATTGCCATGTTCACTTTGCATCTACTAGCACAAATGACAAACTATCAGTTCTACTGACTTCTCTGCATCTGTAACTGGCGGGACATGTCTGTATCCCCTAGGTAGCCTGCCAGAATGCTGCACTGTAGTCATTCAGGAAAGAAAAGACGGCAGCAGTAATTTGAGCACCAGGTTATCTAATATTTTAGTTACTTATCCCCTTATGCTACTAGTATAATGCTGGGCAAAAATAAGTCTAGGAAGTTGAATCATTGTGATGAAACTTTTAAAAAACAAAGGTTGGATTAAATACTGATAACCATTCTTTTTAAGTATGAGCACCATTTCTGTTTTACTTTTAATTACAAAAAATTTCAAATACACACAAAAATAAAAAGAATGTTGTAATGAATGCCCATATATTCACCAGCTAGATTCAACAACTGTTAACATTCTACCACATTTGTTTCACCTTTACACACACAAACACAGCTAAACCACTTAAAGTAAATTATGTGATACTCCATATCAAAATGCTTTAGTATATATCTCCAAAATTAAAGGTTATTCTTCTAAATAACTACAATACCATTATCATGCCTACTAAATTTACTTCAATTTCCCAATACCTCTAATATACAGTAATATTAAAAGGTTAAAAAAATGTACAAACTTCCAGATGATAGAGATTATAGTTTTAAATAACACTTTTGAAAAATACATATGGGACATATGGACTACTCATAACAGGGCCATTGTCACCAGGGTGTAAGTCTACAGGCTGGAAACCATTGGTTTGTGATTCATATGACTTAGGGCAAGAAAAAATTATAAACTCCAGAACTATACTTTTTTCTCAAAAGAAAGAGTTTCTAATTTTCACATTTGGCTCTTCAGTTCTAACGTTGTACGTTTTAAAAAGGCACTTCTCTGCTCTGGTGCTACGTTAATTAGGAATATTGAGGCCTGGAAGGAATCTCTGTACATTATCACACAATTCTGTTGCAATACCAGCTACTAATTCATAATCTACCTTACTTTCAAAAAAGAACTTGAGAGATGACTTGCAAAATTTATGTATTTTCTGTAAACTCAGTAAAAATTATAATTAAAGAACAAAAAATGTATTGGGGGACAGGAAGATAGATGTGAATTAGAAACATAAACTAAGGCTACTTACTGCAATTGAATACTTTTGAATTTTCTGGCAACCAAAGCAAAAATGGAAATATATTGTAATTTTTCACTAACTGTTAAAAAAAGTGCTTAAGAATTTATCAGCACACTTGGAGAAATTTGCATCTAAACTTTTATATAAGAAAAATTGACTAACCATTGAAATCTTTTAACAATGATTTCTATAAAAGATGGAAAAACATTCTTTGTAGATGATTCTTATATCCACCCATAACAAAAATCAAGGGCTTATTATAAAATCATAGTTAGTGACTGAGTTTCTACAAGAGCTAAAGGAACACAGTTCAGACCTGCAGCTTTCTGGTAATCGACTTGATACTGGGAAGAGGGCTAGGATAGCCTACAGAACAGTTGGGTAGCATATCCCTCAGCATATTAATCTGGATTTTTGACAGAAGTTGGTCAGCACACACTAGAAAGTGGAGCTCACTGGCAAGTGGTCTAGGCAATCCATTTATAATCTCCATGTAGTAACAGCCTCAATAATTTTTTTCCTGACTCTACTTTTCCTTCATACCAAATAGGTTCAATGCCCTATGTTCACAAGGGGTGAGAAGTCTAGCATCAACGTGTTGCATAAGGTAGTGAAAGGAAGAAAGATGCTGGAAATCTATGCAGTCTAATTTCAGATTCCCTGCTCTTATACACTACACAGGAGAGAGGTAAACTAGATTTAAGAACCATATGTTTGGTTCCTTCTTTTCCAACTCCACATCATTTATTAAATACACATGTACACATATATATACATGCAAAATTAGCACACAGCATTAGCTTTCTCTCAAAGTTTCTCAACTCACTGACCTTTCTTCTGAATCCCAATTCTGCCAGTTCTGAGAAGCAGAGCAGTACAAACGAAAATAGCTCAGGGGCTTGAGACACTCACTTCATCTTCAAGTGTTTCACACTGCATCACATAAAGCATGGGCTCAATTTATATTAGTTACTTTTCCTATTCATATTTCCATCATAGATCCATGGATTTCTACACAGAAATTGAAAGTTTTGCAACCCAGAATTAGAATTAGAGTTCAAAGTTCTTTGCTTCCCTTGTGCCAGCTGATGATATCTCCAACAGCTAAACTGCATCAAACAGAAGCACGTATACTGCTTGATAATTTAGCAGCAGCAGCAGGATAACAACTAAAGCTTGAACTTTGTACTTGCCATCAAAAAGATAACGGCACAGGATAAATCAAGGAATAAAATTTGCTCTGCTCTTTTCTTGTATTCTTTTCTGGTCTTTTCTTGTACTCTTTTTCTGGTCTATTATTCTTATATTCTCAAATAATGTTTCTCAACTCAACCATGGGAAGGATAAGAAGTATATAAGGGGCTGAAAGATCAGAGCTATGAAACATTTAAGAGATACTTAGTTTCATGATGTTTGGAAATGAACCATGGGCACTTTATTGGTGGGGTGAGAAGGGTCCTCAAAGCGTATCAATATGAGAATTCATTCTAAGAAGTGACCTCTCATAGTTCAAAGCAAAGTCTGCCCATCTCCACAAGCTGTGTACTATTTTGGCCTCTTGTACTTACTTCTGCTTTCCATTGTGACTTCATTACCTCACTGGTGTTCTGTCTTCCCTCTGTCTCCTGAACAAAAATCTCTAAGACTCTAGCATACACATGGATAAACTATTTGTATGACTGTGCTTCATAACATCTAGTTCTTCTGGGACCCATAAGTTAATCAAATGGGATATACTTTTGACCTTATTAACATATGATATTGTTTTACGTCACCTCGGAGATCACCAATCTCAGGACTCATCACCCCTTTGGAATGCAGAACCACTCTACTGATTACTGACTATACAACTTTCATAACCACTGAACATCAGTTTCTTCATCATCAAAATCAGGATACAGAACACCTTAAGGAATTGCTTGAGCACAGACACACATACTATCAGCTGCTGCTACAACTACATTGAATAATTTCCAAGTTTCGAGCATAATAATCCCTTCTATGTATATGGCTCTTTACAAAAGTTTCAAAGTAATTAATCTGACATCATCTCCATTTTATAAAAGAAGGCTGAGGCTTGCACAAGGTTCTGAATATGGCAGGGCCTCAGTAAATGTCAGCTACTATTCTGAAGGTTAAGTGACTTTTTCAAGGTTACATACTCAGTGTAGGTTAGGATTAGAAATTCTGATTCTCTTCACTAACGCTCTTTCCACTATTTTTCCATTCAGTTTATTGCCTCTACTGCTGTGCTTCTGTATTTATTTGGAGGAAATAAAATTATAAATTATATTTCTCACACTTTGTCTCTGTCTTAACTACTTGTATTTTTTCTATATTGGCTTTCTTTATCTTATAAATTTACAGGAATTTTTGCATACTTAAACTTCTCTCAAAGTTTCTCTGTACACTCATCCTACTAACTGAAGATTCTATGACTTATTTCAACAGAAGAGGTTGAGACCATCAGGTCATTTCTTGATAGACTTCTCCTCTACAATTTCACTCTCTAATTCTAATTATGATTTCCAACTGTCAGCCATGGGCAAAGGACTCTCTGACCTCATACTCTTCACATAATTTACCTAGAAGCCAGATCAGAATGCTTTCATTTCTGCCATTTACATCTATCCTTTGAAAGCAAGGCTTAAGAATAACTTCCTTTGCCGAGACAACTCAATGGAGCAAAGAATAGTCTTTCCAATAAATGGTTCTGGTTCAAGCGGCTATCAACATTCAGAGAATGAAGTTGCATCCTTCCTCACACTATATATAAAAATTAACTCAAAATGAATCAAAGATCTAAATGTAAGAGCTAAAACTGTAAAACTCTTAGAAGAAAACATGGGTGTAAATCTTTGTGACCTTGGATATAGTCAATGGTTTCTTACATATGACACCAAGTATAAGCAATAAAAAAAATAGACAAAGCAGATATAATCAAACTTCAAAGGACACCATTAAGAAAGTGAAAAGACAACTTACAGAATGGGACAAAATTTTTGCAAATCATAAATCTTCTAAGGGACTTGTACACGGAATATATAAAAAACTACCACAACTCAATATTAAAAAGAAAACCCAATTAAAAAATGGGTAAAGGACCTGAATGGACTTTTCTCAAAAGAAGATATACAAATGGCTAGTGAGCACATGAAAAGATGCTCAACATCATTAACCACTCAGGAAATGCAAATCAAAACCACAATGATACCACTTCACACCCACTAGGATGGCTCTAGTCAAAAAGACAGATAATAGCAAGAGTTGGGGAGAACATGGAGAAAACAGAACCTTCAGACTGCTGATGGGAATGTAAAATGGTGCAGCCCCTTTGGTAAACAGTCTGGCAGTTCCTCAAAAGATTAAACATAGAGTTACCATATGATCCAGCAAATCCACACCTAAGTACATACCCAACAGAAATGAAGACATATATCCACACAAAAACTTGTACATAGATATTCACAATAGCATTATTCATAATATGAAAAAAGTGGAAACAACTCAAATGCCCATCAACTGATGAATGGATAAATAAAATATGATATATCCATACAACAGAACATTATTTGGCAATAAGAAGGAAATAGTGATATATACTACAACACAGATGAACCTTGAAAACAGTGTGCTAAATGAAAAAGAGCTAGTCACAAAGGACCACATATTATATGATTCCACTTACATAAGATGTTTTAACATGCAAGTCTATAGAGACTGAAACTAGATTAGTGGTTGCCTAAGGCTGGGGAGAATGGGGAGATTGGGCAGTGATGGCTAAGCTGTACGGGGTTTCTTTTTTTCAATTTTTTTCCCTTATTCTCCCAAAGCCCCCCAGTACATAGTTGTGTATTTTTAGTTGTGGGTTCTTCTAGTTGTGGCATGTGGGATGCCACCTCAGCATGGCTTGATGAGCGGTGCCATGTCCGCGCCCAGGATTTGAACTGGCAAAACCCTGGGCCACCGAAGCGGAGCACGCGAACTTAACCACTCGGCCACAGGGCCAGCCCCTGTATGGGGTTTCTTTTTGGGGTAATAAAAATGTTCTAAAATCGACTATGGTGATGGTTGCAAAACTCTGTGAATACAGCAAAAGTCATGGAATCATACAATTTCAGTGAGTGAACTGTATGGGATGTGAATTGTATTTTAAGAGGCTGTTAAAACTTGTTAAAACTGAAAAATCACTTCTCCATGAAATATTCCTAACAGGACTTGTTCTCTCCTCAGCTACCTCAACTCGTAAGATCAATAAAGGTTTATTACCATAGACGTACTTGATTAAAGACAGAATGGTATATACAGTCATGTGTCACTTAATGACAGGGATACAGAGAAATGCATCGTCAGGTGATTTAGTTGTTGTGAGAACATCACAGCATGTGCTTACACAAACCTAGATGGGATAGCCTACTACACACATCAAAGCTATATAATATTAATCTTATGGGACCACCATTGTATATGTGTCTTTCCTTGATGGAAATGTCGTTATGCACCATATTACTGTATTAAAGAATCCGAGTCAAGGAGAGAAGGAAACAGATTGAATCCCAGTTTTGGCACTAGTTACCTGTGTAGACAAGTCTTACTAAGCCCCAATTGCCTCATCTCTGAAGCCTCTATGATTCTTGGCTGAATCAACTATCTTAGAAAGATCTCCTTATAACTTGTACAAATTTGAACTAAATGAGCAGCTGAGAGTTCCAGGGAGGTTGGGATAAGGAAGGAATTAAACATTCCTATAAAATACTTCTGTAGAAAAGTGTCATCTGTACTCCATAGCATCTGCTACGGTGAATTTGTGGAATAAGCAGCTACTCCTTTGTATGTTTATGTAAAGTTTTCAGAGCAAAAAATTAAATCATGAAATGAGAAGACAAAGCTGTAGTCACATTACACAAATGGCATGTGGAGTATGTGTGATTGATACCAGAATTAAAAATTCTTATAAAGCTGTTTACGCTGCAATGCATCATGAATTCTTTTAGATAACGAAACATCTCTTCACCCTAAACAATGTATTACTATTTCCATTATACCTACTACTATCAATAACCACCAAAAGAATCGTGACCTTTTACGTATCAGGCTCTTCACATACATTACTTCATCTAATCCTCAAAATATCCTGCAATCTAGTTATTTATTGCCTTCATTTTTAAAGATGAGGAAATTAAGGCTCAGAGAAGGTAAGCCACTTACTTACCTTTGCTATTCAACCTATCTTTGATATTCTTCATAGCTTGGCCCACCTCAAATGACAAACCAAATCCCAAGGGAGATGCTTCATTTTATTCTATCTATCCTAAACGAAAGTAGCTACCTTGCTAACTTCATTTTTGTTTCAGTGTTTTTAGAATCACACTGTGATAGCCGCTGAACAGAAGTTGGATGGCTAGTAAACTGTGTATAACATCCACATGGTACCACCTGTGGGCCCTGGCTCCTAGAGCTCTCTCACCCTAGAAAGCCCTTCTACCTCTCTCTCTATATCCAAGATCACCGCGATCTTAAAGGCCCAAATGCCAGTGCCCCCATGAAGCTGACTCTGAGTTCCTTTTGTGGAAATTCTCTTCTTCTCAACTCTCAGCACTTCACGAATGAATAATAAAATACCTCTTCTGAGCCAGATATTCTGATAGGCATTGAGTTAGTTATTAAAGATTTACTCTTTTACCAAGGAAATTAATTGTATGTTGTTTCAGTGATTGCATAAAAACTGACAAATAGGCTAATTTGTCTGCAAAACATCTTGCCCTGTTAAATAAAAAATCTTTTTTTTAAAGTATACTTTTTGGTGAGGAAAATTGGCCCTGAGCTAGCATCTGTTGCCAATCTTCCTCTTTTTCTTTTTCCCCCTCAAAGCCCCAGTACATAGTTGTATACCCTAGTTATAGGTCATTCTAGCTCTTCTATGTGGGATGATGCCACAGCATGGCTTGATGAGCAGTGTGTAGGTCTGTGCCCAGGATCTGAACTGGTGAACTCCAGGCCACCAAAGCAGAGCATGCGAACTTAACCACTTGACCATGGGGCTGGCCCCAAAATCTTGACTTATGGCTTCAAAAATAAAGATAATTGACGGGGCTGGTCCAGTGGCGTAATGGTTAAGTTTGCATGCTCTGCTTCAGCGGCCCAGGGTTCGCAGGTTCAGATCTCAGGTGTGGACCTAGACACAGCTCATCAAGTCATGCTGTGGCGGTGTCCCACATACAAAATAGAGGAAGATTGGCACAGACGTTAGCTCAGAAACAATCTTCCTCAAGGAAAAAGAGGAAGATTGGCAAAAGACGTTATCCCAGGGCCAATCTTCCTCACCAAAAATATCACAAAAGATAACTGAGAGTGAGAGGGGATTCTTGAGTTCAGTTTCTAAACTCTGAGAAAAACTTAAAACTCACAACCTGGTTGTTATTTATTAACTTATTTTCCAATTCAAGTTTTAAAAAATATCTTCACTGTTTCATAAAACCCAAATCAAAGCTTTTCTTTGCATTTTAGTAGGTTTCAATTGCCATTTCATTTGTTTTTAAAAAACAATTACAGTCATAACAGCACCTAATGAAACTGTTCACAGTGAAAAAGCCTCTTTAATTCTAGTGACACCAAATTATATGACTTTAAAAGAGTTTCTTTGAAATTATTTAAGTTTCTAGATTAGTTAATTTGACTAATACTGTGTTCCATGTACTCCAAGTTAGATGCAAAATGGATGCTTACAATTGCTGATATTTAAATCTTACAATTGCACCTTGTAATTTTAATGCTGGTAACAAGTAGGTGTTGAGAGGTCAGAGAGCTCTTGCAGCAAATTTCAGGGAGCTGTAGGAGGGTGGCAAAGAGGCTGGTTTGTTGTAGGAGTTTTTAGAAAATCAAGTATTTTTAAGTTGAGAGACCATTCATTTACCTTCACCACTCTCTAAAGAAAATAAAAATAGCAGATATATGTAATCTTAGTATATTACTAAATATACAGTTTTACATATTTCAATATAATCCTCATAACAGCCCTAGAGGTAGTTATTACTACTGCTATCTTCAACTCAAAGATGAAGGTGAGAGTAAAAGAAACTTGCTCAAGGTAACAGAACTGATAGGTAATGAGGAAGGGATTCAAACCTAGGTTTTTTAGCCTATAATGCCTATCTGTGCTTTTAACTACTTTTATGAAATTTTTTGTTAATCATTTAGAGTGATTAGAGCAGCAAGAATCTTCAAGAGACTTCTCTATTATCACAGAACAATGAAGAGAATAAAATTTCTTAGAAAACATGCACTTCACTGTCATGTGGTAAATCAAATTAAATTAGATTCCAAGGTACCAGCTATCACTGCTGGAGGCCCTGCAACCTAGTAGGAAAATTCTTTTATTCAGGAATATGAAAAAAAAAAAGAGAAAAAAATTTTCCCAACAGTGTTAAACATGCATTCACATTTTTTGAAACTCACTCTTCTCTTTGGCTTGTATGATGAAATTATAAAACACTTTGTTGTCATGTCCTGCACCAACTCCACACGTTCTCTTGTGGGCTCATAAGCAGAATAACACCAACAGCTTCTCAGCCACAGTGCTAAAGCACAGCGCTTCCCTCCACAGCTTGACCTCTGCCAAGAGCAGCTTCACTAGGCCTAGTTGTTTCCACTAGGATTCTCCCTTCAGAGCAAATGCCCTGATGGGAAAACCCTGTGCGTCTACAGTTGTGGTGTGTAGCCTCTAGGGCAGCGTTGCCAGACATTCTGGATCCTAAGGGTTTTGGTCGTACTCTCTCTCTTTTCCATTTCAGCAGCACAAAGCATATCCTTGCTACCAAAGGAAAGAGACACAGATAAACGTCTTTTCTTTTTGTCTATTTTTTAAATCCCTGAAAGGGAGGAAAAGAAATTAAGTACTCTTAGAGAAGATTTAATAAATACACATGTAGCTGTAAAAATTGTTTTGATTTTCTATAATATGCAGACTGATGACTACTGTGTAATATTAAGTACTAGAAAACCTGGTCCTAAACTGATCCTGCTAATAGACTCAATGATAATGAGACAATCATATTTACACTCAGCCTCACTTGTGTATTTGCGTAATAGGTGTTTTTCCATAAGGATACTGGGAGGCTAAGGAAATTCAATAAAGCATTCCTAGCATTCTTAAAAGAGAAAATGGACCAATACATGGAATATCTGAAATAATTACATTCTCATTAGTTTTAAATTTAGAGGAAGTCACACCAGTTTTATTATTCTGTACACTTGTTCCCCTCACCTTCTTTTTGAGAGAGGGGAACGGGGGTAGGGTCCGTTGTGTTCAACATCATGTCACCAGCACCTATGCAATACCCAGTACACAACAGGCGTTCACTTGGAGATAATGATATGGAAGAACAGAAAGAACATCTGCTTCTTCCTTACTTAGCCACTTACTTGCTTTGTAACCTTGAGCAAGCTTTTTAATGTGAATCTCAGTTTCCTCATCAGTAAAACAAGAACAATATTTATTTTGTATAAATGTCGTGAGAATGAAATGAATTAATGTATGACAGCTTTTTCTCCTAGGCACATAAAAGGCATTCAATAAAACGTTAATTCCCCACATATTTGAAGCCTAATCTAAAACCTAAATTTAACTCTCTAACACATGCTCCACTGGTGTAGGCTGCAAAAGGATCCCTAAAAACGAATTTATAGAGGTCCTTCAGTTACCTGCCTTCTTTTTTAAAATATAATACAACAGTTCAATCTTTTCTGGATCACATAACCCTTTGAGAAACTGATGAAAACTATGCATTCTTTCTCTAGAAAAAAATGTGTACACACACAGATTTACATATAATCCTAAGAAATTCATGGACCCAAGATTAAAATCTCCATATGTAACTTTTTGCTTTGGATACCAGGGAGCTCAGGGCCTAAACTGTAATTCAACTTTATCAGGTAGACCATCTATGTTCTGATGTTCTCCTTATCCTTTCTTTAAAAACTTCTATTACATGCTTAAGGGAGTTTTTGTATATAATAGGATTATTTATAAGATTTTACTTTAGACTTTCTAATATTCAATTTATAAAGTTGAAATTCAGAAACCAAAGCTTTTCCTTAAGCTTTTAGGATTGGCTTATAAATCACATGGTTCTTTCAAAAGCTTAGCAAATTTTGGCAATCACTTTTAAGAGGTATATAGATAATATTTGGTGTTATTTATAAACTGAAATATCTTTGTTTTTAAGCTACATTTTAAGTTATATTCATAATTTTTATTATTTTTAAATTTAAAAAATGTGAAATCACCAGAATATTCCAATCTAATACTACAAGCTTCATTACAACTTTTCCTTTTCAAATTTGGAACTTCTTTCTCTTATAGTGAGAAACCTGGCTTCCATTATCCTCAACATATTTATTTATTTTATCAACTCCCTATCTTTCTGTATGTAATCAATCTCATACCTCTGCAGCCCCCTCCTCCCTGGTGTCAAAGCCTCCTCATCACACCTGGGCTCTGACACCATGCACGAGGCTACATCACCCCACCATGGATGCACTCTTCCCCCTACTAGGGCTCTGACATCCCTTATCCGGCTGTCCAGCTACACAGACCACCTTTCCCTTCCTCACACACATCTCTTGGGCTGCGATGTACTGCGGTAGCATTCCCATCCTTACCTAACCCCTCCAGTGGCTGGAACATTCTTTTCTCTTATAATAACCAGGAAAGAACTCTTTGGACTGAATACTATCCTGGCAAGTCTTTGGAAATATCTGGGAAGAGAACCTGAAGAAAAACGAACTTTAAGCCATTCTCATACAGGATGAGATTAGGAATTGTATTATTTTGAATACTTAGGGAAATATGGCCTTACTTGGCACTCCAAGTGGATGAACAGATCATGTTAGAAACACCTAAAAAAATTTTGAGCGTATTATCTAAAGAGACCCAGTACTCTGTGGCAAACCCAAAGCCAGATTTATATCAAAACTGTACTGAAATAAATGGCCACACCATCACGCCACTTCTCTAGTATCTTACCATTCGATTCTTGCCTCCTACACACAGGTAAATGGATAAGATCTATTTAAAAAAACAGAAGTGCCAAACAGGAAGTAAATTAATTTTCAAGTACAATTTCATATAATGTTTTCTAAGTCATTAATAGCTGCTACCATTTACCGAATACCTACCATGTACCAAGATCTGTACTAGGTACTTTGTATGCCCACCTAATTTGCATTTCTCCAACAACCCAATGAGTTCCTTGCTAACAAGGAAATTGAGGTTTACAAAAATACTTATCAAAAGTTACTCTAAAAAAACAAAAAATGTTACCCAGCTTATTCAAAATATACCAGTAAAGAATCTGTGTAAAAATCAAGCAAATCTCTCAAGTCTGGCAAAACTGTTCAAGAAGAAAAGATCTCTGTGATGAGGTTCTCAAATACCAACTATGAATAATTTAAGCTCTGATGCTATATAAAAAACTCCCAAAGGGCTGGCCCCGTGGCCGAGTGGTTAAGTTCGCGCGCTCCGCTGCAGGCGGCCCAGTGTTTCGTTGCTTCGAATCCTGGGCGCGGACATGGCACTGCTCATCAGACCACGCTGAGGCAGCATCCCACATGCCACAACTAGAAGCACCCACAATGAAGAATATACAACTATGTACCTGGGGGGGGTGCTTTGGGGAGAAAAAAGGAAAAAATAAAATCTTAAAAAAAAAAAAAAAAAACTCCCAAAGAAGAGCCAGTCCACTTATAGTTAGTGGTATTAATGAGAATAAACGATTGTAGTCACAGTATAAGGATTAAATATAAAATCCTTGAAGCCAACTATGAATAGAGAAAGCAGAAAGCAAAAAAGAGATTTAGAGTTCTGGGCAAGTGAAGATAGATGCAAGGTGTTTAGCCTTGTTTTGATCTCTTAAAAAAGAAAAAAGAAATAAAGCTTATTATTATTGGAAAATGGTGTTTTGGCTAGAAACTATAAGACTAAAGACAAAAGGAACTGTACATAAACACTATACTCTAGTTGGTAAATTTGTCTCTCCCAGAGGTAGAGTCACAATTTTGAAACCACTTTACATGTACACTGTGAATGAACAATAAATAAAATGGATGGTGGATGGCTGAAGTCAGATGTCTCACGGTCAGGGAAGGAAATTACAAATAAGCAAACAGCAAAGGCTAGAATGAACTCTATTGTCCTGGATTAGAGTTGGAGACCTCAGTATGAACTCATGTTTAGCTTAATAACTGTACAGATGAATAGATACAGAAATAATTACAGATACAGGCATACCTGGGATAGTATATATACATATATTTTCTACTTCTGTCAGCTGAGAGGACCTAGAAGCAATGACACTCCAGTAGCAATAAGCACACATACACAGCACTCAAATCTTGGTTGCTAAATCTAATGAAAGGAACCAGTGCTCCTTGGAGAAATGGCTGATTCTAGAATTGGGACAGGGAAAATATAAGATAAGCCTGGATTATCTTTCCTACAGCATCAGAAAGTTTAAAAAGTACTCAAAAACCAAAAAGATGAGGCATGTCAAAAGGACACAAAAGCCAACCTGGAAGAGCTCCCAGTGGTCACAGCTGGAACAATTTGAGGAACAAAATAAGTAACGATAGTCTGGGCTATAATCTGAAGTATAAAGTGCATATATATAAGTTCATACTGATACAAATAAATGACAATAAGTAATTGAGAAGAGACAGATCTTTTGTACCGAAGAATTCCAAGTAATATATGTAGATAGTGCCCCCTCCAGGAGGTATAGCATAAATCTACCTCCTCTAGGTGGGATGGATTCAGCAACTCACTTTTAGAGAATAAAGTATAAAAAGGGAAAAACAGTAACTTTACTGTGGAGAAGCCTGACATAACACTATCTTAACTAAGTGACCAAACCTTAACATCACCAGTGACACCATGTACTCTCTGATATGCCCTTTACCTGTGAGGAGAATAACCACAGTCTAATTGTAAGAAAAGCAAACTCAAATTGAGGGACAGTGTATAAAATACTTGATGAGTACTCCTCAAAACAGTCAAGCTCACAAAAAACAAGGAAAAACTGAAAAACTGTTATAGACCAGAGAAGACTAAGGAGACATGATAACTGAGAGCAGTGTGATATCCTGAATTAGACCCTGGGCAGGAGTTGGAGGGGGGAAAAGCCATTAATGGAAAAACTGGTGAAATCTGAATGAAATCTGGGCTTTAGTTAATAGTAATGAAGCAATGTTGGTTTCTCAGTTTTGAAAAATGTACTACAGAAATGTAAGATAATAATGTTAGGGGGAACTGAAACTGGGTTGAGAGGTGTATGAGAATACTGTGCTTTTTTGGGGTAATTTTTCTGTAAATCTAAAATTATTCCAAAAGAAAAAGTTTATTTTTTTAAAAAAGACAAACTTTTAGGTTTGACATAAAGTCTTTCTGTGACACAAATTAGAGGCCTAAATTGCAGGCAATAGTAAAAGTTAATGCTTTTTAATATTCCATGATGTCAGCTTATTGATTCATTTACTCACTCACTGCTAACTGCATGACAAGCTCTGTGTTAGGTACTTGGGACAGAAAAATGAATAACACTTATGTGTGAGTGTAGACGTGGTAGAGTATAGAGGACTTTTTGCTGGTGTCTTATAAGGAGAAGGATCCTCTTAGGTTAGCAAGGTCTTAAATTAGCTTAGCAAGGCCTTAACAAATCAGAAGAGGAAGTATATAGTACAAGTTATGATAAACACAGGATGAAGATATTAGTACTTTAACCAATTCACTTGACCTCTGCTCTTCAGTTGTCTCATATATAAAATAAAATTAACAAAAGTGTACCTGGCCTGAGGTAAGGGACTTCTATCAAAAGGCCTTGAAGGCCCCCTAAAGTAAAAAATATCTATGGTTCTGTTAAGTATTCAAATCTAATATTTTGTTTCTGCTTCTAAAGTCTCTAGTCTAATCTACCTAGACAGCTCTAACAGCTTCCTAACCAGTCTCCTTGCTTCCAGTTCCTCCCTTCCTGCAATCTATCCTACATAGAGCCACTAAAAATGAACTTTCTAGAGTACATATCATTCTACTGTTCAAAAACCTTTATGAGCATAATATGATCTGGTGTCCAAGCCCACGTCCCAGACCTACTTAACTAGCTGTGTGATGATTAGGAAGTCAACATCTAGGAGCTTCAGGTTCCTTATCTGTAAAGTAGGGTACTTTCCTTACATGTTCTCAGGCTCACATAGGATAAAGAACATGACAGTATTCTGTAAATGTTAATTATGATGATTATTTTGAATCTCTCAGGCCTACCACATCAAATTTAAATCTTTTTATCCCAGCATTTAAACTTCCCCTTACTTAGCTGTACCTTACTTACTTATCTCTCTCTCACTCCTCACCAACCACCTATACAATCTCCTCTTCTCCATCTGAATCCTAAGAACCACTGCAACTGACTCCTCATTGAAGCTTTCCAACTCAGCATGCTCTCTCTATGAACTCTCTCTAATCTTTCCTTCTCACCGACCCCTAGTAAACATCTTCAAACACAATTCTCATAATTCCCCCTCCCTTAAAAACCTACAATGGCTTCCTGGTACCATTAGCATAAAATCACGGCTATAAATCAGATTACTGAAAAAACAATGGCTTGTTTTGCTGTTCTTTGTGAGCCTCTTTGAAATGTAATTAAAGAGAGAGTAGTTTTACAGTTTATTTCATCGTTTGTTTTCCTTAATTTAGCTGAGTTCATCTATTAGTTTCCAAATGATTTCATGTTGTGTCCTCCCAAATGAACAAGTTTGTGTGAGTTTTTTTCAGTTTATTCTCTTAACCATTTCTAAGTGTACAGTTCAGTAGTGTCAAGTATATTCACAATGCTGTGCAACAGATCTCCAGAACTTTTTCTTTTTGCAAAACTGAAACTTTGTACTCATTAAACAACTCCCCTATCAACCATCATTCTACTTTCTGTCTCTATGAATTCGACGGCTCTAGGGACCTCATATAAGTGGAATCATACAGTATTTGTCTTATTGGGATTGGCTATTTCGCTTAGCATAATGTCCTCAAGGTTCATCCACGTTGTTGCATGTGTCAGAATTTCCTTATATGTACTACATTTTGTTTATCCATCCATCAACAGATACTTGGTTTGCTTCCACCTCTTGGCTATGGTGAATAGTACTGCTATGAACATGAAAGGTTTGAGTATTTTAAGTGGTTAAAAAAAACAGGAAACACTTTAAACAAATTTACTCCTCCAAAATACTAGGTATCTCAATGCTTGCTCCATTATTCTTCCATTAGTGCCGTTTCAAGTGACTTGTGACTTGATACATCAAGCACTAAAATCACTACTTTAATTCTTACACTTGTCCACTATATAACCATTTTTGACATTTGGTTCTTAAATTACTATATTTTACCAACAATTCCAGCAGATGTCATTATTCCTCACCCTTTAGGGTCAGTCCTAGCATATCTTGAAGATTTCAGAGATAATATTCCTGTGCCTCCTTTCCACTTAATTGCATTACACGAGTCTTAGGTGAAAAAGAGAGACTCTAAGAACAGATGAAAACAGGCAAGATTACTGGTAGAATGAGGTTAGATTCTTAAACTTGCCCTCAAAAGGTATTTAGTTTGCTCTTTTTCCTAACTTTTCAGTTTTTAAAATATCATGTAGAGCTCAAAAAACTAAGTGAAAAGCAGAGAAAATACACTATTCTGGCAATTTGATCCTGATAATACTTTGAGTAAGCTATGCTTAAAAAAGAAAGCAAGCAAGCTTCCCTTTTTCACCATCACCACCACAGTAGCTAATATTTAGTAACCGGTTCCTATTTGCTGGGGCTTTATTTTACATAGATTATCTCATGCAATTCTCACAACAAACCCAGTTGAGGAAAGTTCTGTTATTGAACTGCTTTTTACAGATAAGGAAACTAAGATTTAAAGACACTGAAGAATTTCCCCAAATCATAGTTACTAAGTGAAAAGCACCAAAATTTTAACTCAGAGATTGATTCCAGATCTCTCCTTAACCATTATGCCACAGAGCCTCTCCATCTGCCTATTTTGCTCACTCATGTTCTACTCCTGTGCTCCCTACATTCTTCAGATCAGTGTTGGTAGAACAGTTTATTAAAGAAGGTACATTAAAGTCTTCAAGATAATGAGGGGTTTTTTGGGGGGTGGGGTTGGGAGTGGGGGGAATTGCTAAAGTCTAAGAAAAAAAAGTTTGGATTTGTTTTTTGTTTTTGAAGGCTCACAGGAACTTCGTTCAACTTGAGGCAGGTTAAGGCCATGAGATACCTTTCATTTTAGGGATCTCTGAAATCCTAAATTAATCTGAATTAAGACATTTTGTATTTTAGCCACAGAATATAGAAGATGTTTATTCAGTTACCTTTTTAATATAAATCCAGTACTTATATGGACAAATATTTTCATGCCATTACCCCAACCACTAATGCAGTCAGGGGTTACTGCTTGATCACATGAACTCTGTACCTGACCAGACAGACAGCTATTTTTGTTGTTGTTGTTGTTTCTCCCTCCCCTCTTCTCACTTTTTTTGACGGAAAATATCTGAAATTTCTAAATACCTAGAAATATAAAAAAATGTTTTGTTAAACAGCTTATCTTATATTCTGAGTGGTTTCAAGTGCTTAACCAAACCCTGAGGAACAGGTTTATAAAAATATCATTAACCTTATCTTGATTATTTAATAATTTTTAATAAATTATATTCAGAACTTAAGATAAGCTAGACATTGTGGTAGGTAGTAGACACATATTTAATTTACTCTTCACAACCATCCCTGGAGTTATTCCATTTTAGAGATGGCTATCTCTAGATAACGTACTGTTCCCTTCATTCATCTATAACAAGAGTTGAGAAGCATTTTCTGTAAAGGGCCAGATGATAAATATTTCAGCTTTGTTTTTCTGAGCCATATGGTCTCTGTTACAACTACCCAACTCTGCCTACCCAGCACTATGGGAAAGCAGCCATAGCTGATACATACAGGAATAAGCATAAAAGCAGCCCTGTAGACAAAAGGTAAATGAATAGGCATAGCCATGTTCCAATAAAGCTTCATAAAAACAGATGGTTAGCCAGTCATAGTTCACTGACTCCTGATCTATATAATAGCATTCTTATCCTGGAATTTTGAGTTCTATAGTTCAGAGATACAATAACACTGACTCAATCAAATTTAGTTGTCCTGTCCCTTTGTCATCATCATCAAGCAGCTTCAGAGAATTTACTCAAGATTCAGGGTACCGTAAATCACCATGAAACATTTACTTATGAAAACAGTTACTGAGCATCTATAATATGACAGGCACTATGTCAGGAACAAAGCACAATCCTTGGTCTCAAGGAGCTTACAGTTTAATGGCAGAGACAGGCAAGCAAAGAGACCATTATCATATACAGTCTGATACAGATAAATGCAAAGTGTTAGGGGATAATAGAGGAAGAATACACAACTGAGACATGAAAGGAGACTTGAGTCAGAGAAGGTAGTCAAAGCAAAGCAAACAGAGAAATTTCAAACCCACTAAAGTTTTTGGACTCATAATCCATCAATGAGCTAAACAACTTAAGCTAACCCAGTCACAGCTATTTTAAACTGCCTGAAATATACAGGAATTTGTTTTTTTGGAATCAGCTTGTACCCTATGAGGATTTTAATAAAGTACCAGTCTTAGTTATTAATTTTACCCAATCTACTCACTAAAAATTTTTAGAAGACAGTTTACAATGAGAAGCAAAAATAAAACAATTAAAACAAGGATAAGAAAATATGTACCATATAAGGAAGTAGAGAAATAATTCATAAACTTAGACTACAGATACTACAGTAATTGCTAAAACTGGAATCTTCCTAGTAGACAAAACTAAAACCAAAATATGATGAGCTTCTTGTCTCATCTCATAAAAACACACTACATGGATTCTTTTAAAACTGGAATGCTTTTTTCCCTTCTGTTATGTTTACCATCTTCGCTGTTTTGCCATACCTAGAAAGGCTGCATCATCACTCAGCCTCTGCTTTTTTTTTTTTTTTTCAAAGATTGGCACCTGAGCTAACATCTGTTGCCAATCTTCTTCTTTTTTTTCCTTCTCTTCCTCTCCCCAAAGCCCCCCAGTACACAGCTGTACATTCTAGTTGTAGGTCCCTCCAGTTGTGCCATGTGGGATACCGCCCCAGCACGGCCCAATGAGCGGTGCCATGTCTGCGCCCAGGATCCAAACTTGCGAAACCCTGGGGAGCCAAAGCGGAGGGCTCAAACCTAACCACTTGGCCACAGGGCCGGCCCCCAGCCTCTGCTTTTGATCAGTGGAAAGCACGAAGACTTGATGGTTTGCTAGGCCTCAAGATAAAAATTACAAAACATTCTCTCTTCAGACTTTAAACATGACCAAACGTCATAGTAAATTAAATGGAACAAAGGTTTCCCTTGATCTATTCTTTGATATTTCAAAAAGGCTGTGACTATTTCCCCCCTGCTATCATATGGTTGGTTAAGTACTTCCTTTCAGTTTGGTTCTGCTAACAAGGGCAGAACTTCTCTTTTCTCAATAATAATAATATATTGGATGCTACAGGGAAAGGAGGCTGATACAGTTCCTGTCAGCAGAACTATAATCAATAGGTTGCGAATGAAATTTTAAGTGGAATTATAAATTATTTAGCAATCTATGCACAAAGAAAATCATCCTTTATGGATATTCCCAAGTGAGTTTTTAAATTATTTCTGCTTGGCTTGGTCTTTTTAGGTGAAAGGTGGATAAAATGTGCAGCCTGCAACACTGTATTATTGATTCTATTCCAAAGTTTCAAACACTCAAACAAACAAAAAAAGCAAAAACCTGGATCTCTAGTTAAAAATGGAGGGATTTTAAGAGAAAAATAATATATATATATATTACTGAACAAGAGTTTTATTAATGAAACCGTTAAACTATTACCTTAAGAAATCAGGCACAAATCTTATAATAAGTGAGGAAACGGTTATGAGCCTCTTATTAAAAATAGCTATGTCTTTAAAACTCTAAGAAATGGAGGAAAGAAAAAGAAAGAATGGGTAGAAAAAAATGCTTTTAATATTGATATTTTTGGGGGCTGGCCCGGTGGCGCAGTGGGTAAGTTCGCATGTTTCACTTCTCGGTGGCCCAGGGTTTGCTGGTTTGGATCCCGGGCGCAGACATGGCACCGCTTGGCAAAAGCCATGCTGTGTGGTAGGTGTCCTGCGTATAAAGTAGAGGAAGATGGGCATGGATGTTAGCTCAGCGCCGGTCTTCCTCAGCAAAAAGTGGAGGATTGGCAGTAGTTAGCTCAGGGCTAATCTTCCTCAAAAAAAAAAAGAAAATTGATATTTTTCAGCATAAGATCCAGTATTTATTGGCAAACAACTTTCTTATACTCATAAATAAAATAATCAGGAGTGAGGGGGTCCTATGGTCTGAATATTTGCTTTTCCCCAAAAAATTCATCCCCAAAGTGATGGTATTAGGAGGTGGGAGTCTTTGGGAGGAGATTAGGTCATGAGGCTGGAACCTTCATGAATGAAATTAGTGCCCTTATAAAAGCAGCACTAAAAAGAGGCCAGAGAAAGCTTCCTTGACCCTTCTACCATGTAAGGTTACAGTGAGATGGCTGTTTACCAGGAAGTGGGCCCTCACCAGAAACCAAATCTGCCAGCACTTGACTTTGGGCTTCCCAGACTCCAGAACTGTGAGTAATAAATTTCTATTGTTTATAAACCATCCAGTCTATATTTTTTCTGTTATAGCAGCCTGAATGGACTAAGATGGAGGGCTTTATAGTCATCATCACAGTTTTCAAGATTTTTTTTTAAAGTTTTATTTTTCCTTTTTCTCCCCAAAGCCCCCAGTGCATAGTTGTATATTTTTAGTTGTGGGTCCTTCTAGTTGTGGAATGTGGGACGCCGCCTCAGCGTGGCTTGATGAGTCTGCGCCCAGGATCAGAACCGCTGAAACCCTGGGCCACCAAAGCAGAGTGTGAGAACTTAACAACTCGGCCACAGGGCTGGCCCCAAGATTTTCAGAATTCTAGAAAAAGAAAAGCTTATTTGACTCTATTCCCTTTCATGAATGATGTCATGAAAGACTGTCTGGCAAATTTAGATTAGCTGAGTGATGAATAAAACTGTAATTTCTTATAATTCAATAATTAGCAGCACAAGCTGTGGGAGAGGCACGTTCCAGTTAACCCAGAATTCGAAGGAAAATAGATGTCACAGTGTCAGAGCAATCTCTACCACATGCCACTAGGCCATCAGATTTCAGGGAGCTCTGGCTTGTGGAGCTGAACTATATTATTCGTGAATCTAGTCAGCATCCAACTTAATTCAATTGTCTAAAAATAAGAAGAAACTGGGCCTTCCCTGTAAGAGTTTGGGGATCTCTTATTTCTACTCTGAAACTGAAAAAAAAAAAAAAACCAACTATCACCTATGTAGAAGATTTTGAGAGGAATTTTCTTGGACTCTGATGCAGACATATTTTTTTTTTTAAAAGATTTTATTTTTTTCCTTTTTCTCCCCAAAGCCCCCTAGCACATAGTTGTATATTCTTCGTTGTGGGTTCTTCTAGTTGTGGCATGTGGGACGCTGCCTCAGCGTGGTCTGATGAGCAGT
Organism: Equus quagga; assembly: GCF_021613505.1. NCBI lineage: Eukaryota > Metazoa > Chordata > Mammalia > Perissodactyla > Equidae > Equus > Equus quagga. The sequence continues at coordinate 103,015,874 of NC_060267.1, read as the reverse complement.
GCCATGTCCGCGCCCAGGATTCGAACCAACGAAACACTGGGCCGCCTGCAGCGGAGTGCGCAAACTTAACCACTCGGCCACGGGGCCAGCACCTGATGCAGAAATATTTGAAGCTAAATTTGTTTGGGCTAGTGTTCTCCTTAGAAGATCAAACCACTCCCACCAGGAGTAAATATAAAGACTGAAAGCTAAAGATGGGTTGCTGACTACTTGAAATAAGGAGCAAAGGGAAGGACGACAACGCAATAAATGCCCTCCTCTTTTCTTTCTTCTGTGGAAATGGGAAAACTAAGTCAGAATAATTCTGCTTGATACAAACACTAATCCCTGTGTGAGCCAGAAGTGCTTAGTACCTCTGAGGGTAGACTGATACAAAGGAGAAAACTATGCCCTGATGTGTAAGGATGCCATGTCAGAGTGCTAAATTCATTCATTCATATACCCAGGCATTCATTCAAATATTTTGAGTTTATGGCATTTGTAAGGTTCTGTGCTAGTAATGCACAGAGAATAAATGATGACTGTGTTGCTGAAAAGCTGTATGGAAACTGACGCCTAATGTGAGAAAATGTACGCTTTAAAATATTTAGCACAATGCCTGGCACATAATAAGCAATCAACATATGTTAGCCACTATTGTAAAAAAATCAAACGGTTATTTAGATGACAAAACAATGTTCACTAAACAATTCTTAGGATAAACGCTTTTTAAAATCAACTTTATTTGGGACCAGCCTGGTGGCATAGTGGTTAAATTTTGCGTGTTCTGCTTTGGCAGCCCAGGGTTCACGGGTACAGATCTCAGGCATGGACCCACACCACTCACCAAGCCAAGCTGTGGTGGCGGTCCGCATACAAGAGAGAGGAAGACTGGCACAGATGTTAGCTCAGGGCCAATCTTCCTCACTGAAAAACAAATACAGCTTTATTGAGCTATAATTCACACATGAGAAGGCTCACCCATTTAAAGTGTACAATTCAGTAGTTTTTAACATATTCACAGAAATGTGCAACCATCACCACAATCAAATTTAAAACATTTTCATCACCTCAGAAAGGTACCTTGCACCCCTTACCCACCAGCCTCCCATTCTCCCATCCCTCCAGGCCCTAAGTAACCACTAATCCACTTTCTGTCTCCACAGACTTGCCTATTTTGGATATTTCACATAAATGGAATCATGTAATGTGCGGTCTTTTGTGATTGGCTTTTTTCACTTAATATATTTTTAAGGTTCATTCTTGTTGTAGCATATGTAAGTACTTCGTTTGAATGCTTTTTTAAAGGGAAGCCTTCTTCTGAAAAGCAAATAACCACTCCCTTATTTTAAAAATAAATATTTCAGTTTGCTTGAGATACATTATACTTACAACAGACGCCAGGACACAGCTCTTCTTCATAATTCAGTTTGAAGATATTTTATTACAACATAAAAATTTAAAAGTGCCCAAATCTAAACTTCTGAAAATAATTTTTTTAAATGCCCACATATTTAGACATAAGGACCTTAATGTGTCCATGAATTTATTATAAAACAAAAACAAGTTTAGTGAGAAGTGCCTAGTGAGAAACAAATGATTTAAGCAACTAGATCTCGGTATTTGGTTTTCACTTATCCCACTGATTAGATGTTTCTTTCCCTCTCCTATTGTCCTCTGCCCTGAGAAACTTAAACCATCCATTCTTTTTCTAACTCAAGAATAACATTTGAGGACTAAATTGCAAAGAAAAACATGAATCTGGTTTAAGACTTTACAGCATAGTCCCAAATGAAACGAATCTATCTCACAAAAGACAATCAGTCTAAAATATAACCCTGCTATTTATTTAGTTTCAATTATTTTTATTCTCACACTTAGAAGAGCCAGGTAGGCAGGGTTTCTTCATCCATAAAATAAGGGGTTAGATTATGTAATCTTTAGGGTCTCTTCCATCTCCAAGAGACTATAATTTTCTCCTTTAATCCTTTTGAAAACAGGCATAAAGAGCTGTACTATGACTTGCTTGAGGCTAAACAGAAGCTTGTCAGCATGGCTAGGGTTAGACTCTTGATTCATCCCTGAATTCACTAGGAATATATAGAGAAGTGAGACTCAGTTCTGACCTCACAGAGTTCACAGTCTAGTAGAGGAGGAAAAACAAGTGAACAGTAATGGATGTGACAGTTTTAGATACATGGCCAGGAAAAGGTAAGGGGGTAAGAGCTGGCAATTTTGTCCTTGCTTCTTTCAAGCCCTTCAGATCTCCCTGCCAAATCTGATTATCTTACAAAGCAATCTAAAGGTTAGACCTCATACACTATGTTTTTACACTAACATCGAGAAATGACATAGTTTTACATTTTTATTCTTTACCAGGGGTAAAAACGAACCAAGAATAATTAAATCACACTTCTCTTCTTAGGGCACATAAGCAGTTATAGTGATTTAAAGATGAGGAAAAAATAGCAAAATTTATGTTTTAAATGCTCTTCATCATTAATCACAAACTCTCCCTGGATCGAAAGCAAGGAAGACTATTTTTGTCTACCATTTCCTTTAAAAATTAAAGGTCTTCCTTTAAGGTGATAATTACCAAAGGATTATTTTAGCCAACACACTCTTTACTTTCTCATTTTATTATGTTTGTCATGAATTCAAATGAGCCTACCCTGTACTGCCTTTTTGGTACAAAATGGAACTTTTATTTCCCTTATATTATTAAAGGGGAACATTCTGTCCTTGGCAAGCAAACAATTTTGTCTGAGGTTGATAACTATTTGGGGCTCCAAGGGATTCTGTAGTTATCTTAGGTCCAATTAAATGAAGAGCAAAAATTAAAACTGTAGATGTATTTATTGAGGCAGTAAGAACACAGGTTTGATATAATACTTTAAACACTATCAAAACACTCCTAAGCTACAGGTTTTAATTCTAAACCTTCATCAATTCAGAGAATCTAGAGAGTGTGAAAATTTCCCTCACCCACAGGAAAAACACTCTGAATTTTGGTTCAGGGATATTACAGGGTAAAACTGAATTTGCAAATACAATTTGTACACTTGAAGAAAAAGATAAAGTATAGTTAGGTTAAAACTAAGATTTAATTTCTTGTCCCCTAAGCAGTCATAATTACCAGTCTAATAAAAATGAAAAGATGTAGACAATGGAAACATCACTGGCACTGCCCTTGGGAGATTAAATGAATCAATTAAAAAAATGTGTGTGCTAGTAGTTTTCTGTCAACGTGATACTACCAGAATACAATTTATCAAAATCTCTGGATCTCTGATGGCCACCTCTCTAATGCTTCCTTAATTCTAATGGTCTCCAATTAGAATACTCTCAGAAATGAACTTGATCATAGGGGAGAATTGTGGGAACAGCAGAGGAGAGGTATTATAGGAAGGAAGCATCTGATCTTGGCTTAAAGAATGGGAAAGATTTGGATAAGGTGTTTGAAAGTGGGCTAGGAAAGGAAAGGGAGGATAAAGTGATCCAGGCTGTAAGAAAAACCTGAGTGAAAAACAGAGTCAACAAATACAGAGGCTGTATGGGAAACACTGAACAACTTGATCTGGCTGAACGTTAGGCTCACCGGCTAACGAAGTTAGGTTAATTGGTGGTAGGTCACGAAGGGGCTTAAACAATAACCTGAGGAATATGATTTTCCCTCTGAGCAGAGGAGGAGCAACTGAAGGCTGTATGGCAGGAGAAAGACTGTAAAAGACATAGTTTATAAGATTTATGTGGTGTATGGGCAAAACAGATTTGGGAAAGGCAAAGTTGGATATGGAGGAGGCAATAATTTAAAAGCCATTTTAATTGTCTTGTGAGAAGTGATTCTGGCCCAAACTAGGTTCGTGGCAATAGGAACATTTAAGAAAGTACAGATTTACATGACATTTTAATTACAGAAGTAGAATAACTCAAGTGTAGGAGACAAAGAAGACAAAAAAATATCAAAAATGCAAAAAATATTTGCAATTTATTTAGAAGAAAAAAAGCTACTATCCTTTCTACATAAAGAAAAAGATCCACAACTCTGTAGAGACTGAAAAAAATATCCACAGAAAAAGAAATACAAATGGCCTGTAAACACATGAAAAGATGTTCAACACTGCTCACAATAAAACAGATACAAATGAAAATTACACAAAGATACCGTCTCTCATCTATCAGATTGACACAAATTAGAAAGATACAATCTGCTGTATTGGTAAAGTAGTAAGGAAACAGGCACTCTCAGATACTGTTGGTGGGAATGCATAATAGTACAACCCCTTTGAAAGGAAATAGAATCTAGCAAAGTTATTCTCATTTCTAGAAACTTAACCCAAGGACACACTGGTAAAGAATATCAAAAGACAAGCCTATTTACTGTAGCAGTATTTGTAATAGAAAAAGTATACTAGAATAGTACACTAACATATTTCTAAGATACATGTATGCATGAGTGTGTGTGCATGGCAAATATATTTACACATTTGTTTATGCTTTAAAAAAAGATGGAAAGCAAAGCCCCCCCAACTTCCAGCAAAAAAAAGTTTGGAGGAAAGAGGGGTGGAAGGGACAAGCAAAGAAAGCTAGACTTCTCTGAATGCACCTTGCTTTGCAGATTTGACTTTGGAACCATGTAAATGTTTTATATAATTATAAAGTCAAATTAAATCAAAATGGAAATATATTTCTAAATGTAAAAAGTGAAATGAAACAAATAAGCCGAACAACATCAAGTTGGTAAATTTACAATACAAAAGAGAATTCTTTTAAGTGACTTTAAAACATATTTTTACTGCACTTTGTATCTTAAAGACAAAAAGAACTACAAAGAAATATTAAACTGTTTTCAGTTGTCATATTGGCACAACACAGTGGCAATGAGCATACTTAGTGCTCAAAATCGTCTCTAAATACTAAAAGGAATCAGGGCTCTTTGGAAGAACATAGCTGATTATAGGTCTGGAGAAGAAAACAGTTTCTTGGCTTTTGTGATTACATGAGGATTGCTGGGGTCATGTCAAAAAGTCTACGGGCCACTTCCAAGAACAACATTATTTAGGGCACTACCAGTTTATTATTTAGCCAGAGGTATCAGTTTGTTTATGAAGTACATATATTGAATATTCTTTCTATAAAAATGTCAGTAGGCTGAATAAATTATCATACCTAAAATGTTATGAATCTTCTATTAATATACTACCTTTCTTTCTTCTGTTTTTTTTTTTTGTTGGTGAGAAAGATTCACCCTGAGCTAACATCTGTTGCCAATCTTCCTCTTTTGGCTTGAGGAAGATTCTCCCTGAGCTAACATATGTGCCAATCTTCCTCTATTTTGTATGTGGGTTGCTGCCACAACATGGCCACTGATAAGTGGTGTAGGTCTGTGCCAAACCTGGGTCGCTGAAGCAGAGTGCACCAAACTTAACCATTAGGCCACGGGGCTGGCCCCAATATACTACCTTTCTTATCACAGATCACCTTCACCAAATGCATATTAAGGATTTAAAAGTTAGAAGTATAATGGTGAATGTAGATAGCATCCCTGCCTTCATGAAGCTTACAGTCTAGTGGAAAACAATGGCAATTCAAAATACTGAGACAGCACCCTGGTGGAAAGTGGTACAGGGTAGGTGCCAAGAGAATACAAAAGACGGGCAACTAACTTAGAGCTGGTGAGTCAGAAAGCGTCTCTGGGGAAATGACATCTAAGCTGAGACCCAAAGGACATTCAGGAGTTTGTTAGGGATAGATACTGGAGAGTGGGCAGCGAGAGGATTAGGAAAAGAGAACAAGTGCAAAAACAGCTGGAGCATGACTCACTGAGGAACAAATAGTAATTCAGTGTGATTTGTGGGTAGCAAGGGTGGGAAGGGTGAAAGATGAGGCTAAAGAGGTTAGGAGTGGCCAGGTCATAAAGAATTTCTATAGAGCATGTTAGGAGAGTTTCAACTTTATCCCAAGGAAGTCAATGAAGAACTTTCAGGAGAGAAAACCCTTTCTTAAATCTGTCTGCAGCATCAGAAGGAATTAGACAGAGGAATGATAGAGAAGGAAAGGAGATCAGTTAGAAGACTGCTGTAGAAATCCAGGCATGACACAGGGGATGGAGATATGTGCTTTTAAATGCCTGATATTTGAGAGATATTTAGGAAGTAAAATCAACGACTTTTATTGGTTGCGAGACCATGCAGGGAAAAAGATAAGAAATTGAAGATAATGTCTAGGCTTCTGCCTTAAGCGACTGGGTACATAGGGGATGACATTTAAGAAGAAATACTAGAAAAGAAGTAGGTTTGGGAAAAGAAAGGGTTGGGGGAGAGAAGAATTTTGACCATGTTAAATATTGGGCAACTGAAAAACATCCCAGAGGAGATGTCAAGTAGGCAACTGACTTTTCTTCTCATTTCCCACATTCAATCCATCACCAAATCCTGCCAAGTCTACCTTCAAATATAGCATAAATCTGTCCACCTCTCTTCATCTCCACTGTTAACCATTCTATTGCAAAGCATCATTATCTCCCTCTGTAGTCTCCATGAGTCCATTTCTATTATCTAGTTTCCATATTGTAGCCAGAGTGATCCTTTTAAAATATAAATCAGATCACATTACTCTTTATTTTAACCCTTGAAGGGCTTCCTATTGAATTTTAGAATGAAACCAAGCTCCTTACCATAGCCAGAAAAATTCCTCTGTGATATGCAACCTCTGTCATCTCCTATCAATTACTCTCATTTATTAAGCCTTTCCTACACTGGCCAAGTTCTCTGCTTTTAGAACCTTTGCACTAGGGAACTGCCCCACTTCCCTTTATTCCTCTTTCCCTCTTCAACACACAAGTCTTGTTCTTGTCCTTTAGATCTCATCTCAAATATCACCTCCTCAGAGAGTCCTTCTCTAACCACTTTCTATCACATTACCTTGATTTACTGTCTTTGTAGCACTTAGAATCTGTAATCTTGTTTATCTATTCCCTACAGCAGAAGCTCCATGAGAACTGAAACTTTGTTTATCCTTTTCACTGCTATACTTTGTGCAGATGGTATAGAGTTGATCTTCAATAAATGTTTGTTGAATGAATCAACAAATAAATGAATAAAATAAATGGAATTGAGGGGCCAGTCTGGTGGCACACAGGTTAAGTGCACACGTTCTGCTTCAGCAGCCTGGGGTTCGCCAGTTTGGATCCCGGGTGTAGACATGGCACCGCTTGGCAAGCCATGCTGTGGGAGGCGTCCCATATATAAAGTAGAGGAAGATGGGCACGGATGTGAGCTCAGGGCCAGTCTTCCTCAGCAAAAAGAGGAGGATTGGCAGCAGTTAGTTCAGGGCTAATCTTCCTCAAAAAAAAAAAAAAAAAAAGAAAGAAAGGAAGGAAGGTCAGCTCAGAAGGAAAATCTCAGCTGGAGATACTGATTTGAACATCTTCCACATGTGAACGACAAAATATGCCAAGGAAATAGATATTACTCATGGGAAGTAAAGAGAGAGAGTAAAAAAGAGGGTTTGAGACAGAGCCTGGGGGAAGATCAACATCTACAGGATAAGCAGAAGAAAATGGGTACCCAAAAAGGAGCAAGAAGGAAGGGCCAGAGAAAAAGGAGGAAAACCAGAAAATATTCCCAAAGTGCTGAATGCTGTAGAAGAGCATTCTTTGTTAGAAAGGCAGCTTGGCATTAAAGAAAAGTATGTAGTCAATGGAGTCAGATATATATATTCAACAAACATATCTATTAGGCATAGTTCCATGTGCCAGGAACTATGCTAGAGTTGGGACATAAAATTAAACAAGAAAGGGGGGCTGTCCCCGTGGCCGAGTAGTTAAGTTTGCGCGCTCCGCTGCAAGCGGCCCAGTGTTTCGTTGGTTCGAATCCTGGGCGCGGACACGGCACTGGTCATCAAGCCACGCTGAGGCAGCGTCCCACATGCCACAACTAGAAGGACCCACAACGAAGAATATACAACTATGTACTGGTGGGCTTTGGGGAGAAAAAGGAAAAAAAATAAAATCTTTATAAAAAAAATTAAACAAGAAAACAGATCAAACACTGTTTAACACTTTCAAAGACTGGTACAATCTTCTCTTAGTGTGCCATGAGCAAGTCTCAACTGAATCTTCATTATCACAACTGCTGAGAGGATTAAATGAGGTATTGTTCATAAAGTGCTGAGTAAATATCTGCAACAATTATGCATCCAATAAATCACAGCTACTACTCTTCACTGATGGAAAAAATGTACAAAAAATAGCACACTAGAGCAATTCACAGTAATCTTCCTAGGGGAATAATCTGACTTAAAAATGCATATCTATTCTGAGAATATTAAAATAAGCAAAGGGACAGGATTCTTTATGGGGAAACTACTGAGAGGTACCACATCTCAAGGTTTTTTCCAAGATTCCAGTTTGGTTTCAGCACAGGTACAGCAGCATTTAAGTGACTTAAAAGTAGGTCAACCGACTCACTTTAGTGCACAGCTATTTACTCAGCTCCCTGCCTCCCAGATACGACTCGGAGAAAGAACATACACCTGCCTTCTCCCTCAAAACACAAGTTCCTTAGGCTTTTCTTATTCTATAACAGACTTCTTGACTTTTCTAAAACTAGACAGGTTAGAAGGAAAAGTACAGTATCACAGCCCAGTTATATCTCATCTTTTGTGCTTTTATTTTGCTAAATTATATACTTTGGTTATTCCCATGACAGTCAAGCGGCTCGCCTGTTTTTAAATAAAGAACAAAAGTAAACTGAGCTGAAAGAACACAGATTCCTCAGAAACACTAAATAAGAGAAAAATGCCAGACTATTTCTCACTTAAATTCCAATTGGGAACATGAGGCTGAAACACCATTGACAAATAGGAACCTTTATTTTGCATGCCATGCAATCCAAACCCCAACCCAAATGCCTCCTTCCAACCCGCACACACTACTTTCCATTGATTTCCCTCTACTTTAGTTGCTGCCTAATCTCTAAGCCATCAAGGCTCCAGTGATATCTTCTGGCCAAAGGAAAATTATTTTCCTTGCTTTTCTTTTGTTCTTCTCTAACAGACTGCTAGTTCTTTTGTCCAGACCATGTGGGCAGCAGGGCTAAAGGCCTTCTGCCAGTCATACATGCTTAGCAAGCAAAAAGTAAACAAGACACATTCTTCTAAGCTGAAATGTTCTAAAAGCAAACTATAGCATTTAGGTTTCTGAATACTTTCAGGGAAATAGTCTATTTACTAGAGTACATTAATAGACTAGGGTCTGGAATAAAAATTAACCAATTCAAAATTTAACCACAGAGCAAAGTTTTCATTTAATATTAAGGTCAAAAGAATATGAAATTGGAAAGCAAGAGAAATCTTAATCATGATTTTATCACTAAGCAATTGTGCTTGTGCCTTTGTTTACTGGTTGATGAAATAAGGTGAAAAATATTTTTCCCTTTTCTGTCTTCAAAATAGGTTAAATTTCATAATATCTGATCTCCCTATAGTAGAGCCTAATTGCTAGAAGTATACTACTTTCTCAAGGTAATATGCTCTCTTTAAAAAAACTATTAAAACAGCCTAACTCGATCCTAACAGGGTTTTGTTTTGCTGTTTGTGGGTGTTTTTTTCTTCTGAGAATCTAGCATTAAATAACTATATTTTGAGTTGGCAATTCATTCGGAATTCAATGACTTACAGCAGAAGCACAACATTCTCCATCAGTAAATCAACTAAGAGTGGTCTTGGGTTGGCAGCAGAAATTGAACACCAAGATATAATTTCCAGCTTTAAACTCCCTTGCCAGATTTTCTTTCTAAGACATCACTGCAAAATTAAAAGATCTCTTATATTTTAACTTTAAATTTCCCACACATGGCTAAAGCCAAGGAAGTCTCTTAAGATCATTTTTTTCTAATTAACAACCATAATACAAAACAATCTTGTGGGTTCTTAACAATCTTAAATTCTCTCTCTCCAGGTTGCATTTTCATCATTAGTATTCAACATTTCACTAAAAATTCTCTTTCTAATATGACATCATATATATATAGCATAGCATATATACAGCATCTTATATATATATATAGGAAGATTAGCCCTGAGCTAACATCTGCTGCCAATCCTCCTCTTTTTGCTGAGGAAGACTGGTCCTGAGCTAACATCCATGCCCATCTTCCTCTACTTTATATGTGGGACACCTGCCACAGCATGGCTTGACAAGCGGTGCGTAGGTCCATACCTGGGATCTGAACCAGCAAACCTGGGCTGCTGAAGTGGAATGTGTGAACTTCACCACGCCACCGGGCCAGCCCTGACATCATATTTTAAAGACGTAAAAAAGTATCATCTGTGGTTCCTTTTTTTGGGAGGAGGGAATCAGAGAAAATTCTTACCTCCCTCCCCCCCCCCACTTTACGGAGATATAACTGACATATTGTGGCATGCTTAACTTACATAGCAGTTGGTTCTTTAACATCATGGTAAATATCCTAAAATAGTGGTGGTTAGGTAATTAAAGGTTATAAAAAGAATATACTCAAAGTCTTCATGCTAAAGATTTGCTTCTCTGAATTCCTTTTAGATCTTAGCAAATCAAGTGGCCTGAAGAATAGGAAATATTATGAAGTCATATCTTTCCAGTAAAATGCCAATCACACCAGCAACCTATATCTTAAACAAAAACAGAATAACGTGCAGTAAGGCATGGCGCTTTCTGTACAAACACAGTGAGAAGGTTTGGTCACTAAATAGTTTCAGTAGATCTAAGGACTATTTCCGGCTCCACTGATGATATATCCTATAATCTTGAGTCAATTACTTCATCTTCCTAGGTAGCAGTAAGATGAAGATAATACCACTTTGTCACTTTTATCCCCTGTTTCTCATGCCAGAATAGTTTATTCGATGGTATTTCTGGAACCAAAAGAACTTTGGTTTGATTTTATTGCCTTTTCCAATTGCATCCCATTTCACTCCCCTTTTTTCATTGCCAGGCTTCTCAAAGAAGCTGCCCACACTTACTAACTCCATTTCCTTACCCCGTATTCCACTTTCTCATCACTCTGTTATCTAGCTTCCATCCTACTCTACTGAAATTATATTTCTTAATAAGACTTTATTGTTTCTCCAACGTACTGGGAAAAGCAGTAAATTGAAGGGATCAGAAGAGAATTTAGGTTCAAGCCCTCAATTTGAGATTTACAAGCTGTGTATATTTAAGCATTTCATTTCACATCACTGAGCGTCACTTTCCTCAAAAAATGAACAGATTAGATGATAACCTCTAGGGTCTCTTCCTCTACCAAACCTACAGTTGTATGACTAAATTCAATGAGTTGTCTTCTTTAATTTTTCTTCGGCATTGGCCTCTAATCACCACCTTCACTCCTCTGTAATTTGCTCAAAACTTTTCCACTCATGACTTTAAGTACTATCTCTAAGCTAATATCAGCACCATTACCTAAACTCAAATTCTCTCTTTCCAAATACAAAATCTCTCTACTTAGCCATTCTATCTTCACCAAAACCACAATATACTCAAACCAACAAACCACCCTTCAGCTTGCCCAAATATCTTATTTCCTTAATAATTTGATTTCTCATTACCCAGAGTCTTGGCTTAAAATGCAGATCTGAGTCTTCCTTCTTTCATCTCATTTTCATTAAATTCTGTTGATCTTTCCTTCTAAATAACTGATAGTCTCCCTTTTTTTTTTTTTTTTTTAAAGATTTTATTTTTTCCTTTTTCTCCCCAAAGCCCCCCGGTACATAGTTGTGTATTCTTCGTTGTGGGTTCCTCTAGTTGTGGCATGTGGGACGCTGCCTCAGCGTGGTCTGACGAGCAGTGCCATGTCCGCGCCCAGGATTCGAACTGACGAAACACTGGGCCGCCTGCAGCGGAGCGCGCGAACGTAACCACTCGGCCACGGGGCCAGCCCCGATAGTCTCCCTTTTTAAATTTCATCATTCATGGCTGGATTACTCTAAAGACCTACTACTTGTTCTCTCAATTGTAGTCTATTCACTCTCCAAACCATCCAATACATATTCTCTTTAACTGTCCAATATTGTAGCCATTGAACCACAGGTGGCCATTTAAATGAAAATTAAATAAAATTTAAAATTCAGTTCTTCAGTCACACTAGTTACAGCGTAAGTGCTGAACAGCCACATGTGGCTAGTGACTATTATACTGGACAGCACAGATACAGATACATTCCCATCCTCACAAAAAGTTCTATTGGAAGGAGCTGTAATTTTAGACAAAACTTTCTAGCACACTATTTACATCATGGGTTTTCTTCTACTTAACAAAATGGGCTGGATTGCTAACATGTAATCAAACCAGTCCAAAAATCTTTATCCTGATATCTAAATCATTCAGGTTTAGCTTCGCCAAACATCCTTGTACATTTTCTTTGCCAACACATACTCTGTTAGACAAGCTGTTTTCACTAATCATGTAGGGCACTGTGCTCTCATTAGCACATTCTCATTCAATAAATTAGCGAACTATGTGTGAGACACTTCCAGGTTCTCGGGATACCGCAGGGAAGAAAACAGACAATAATCTAATTCTTCTCCTCTCACTGGCTCTCTGCCCATCTGTCTTTCAAAGTGTATCTCCTTTAAGTTCTCCTAGTTTACCTTCCCTTTTTAAGTATTCAGAGCACTAGCATATAGCCCAGATTTGGACATAATTAAACAGAACTTAGTTTTGTCTTTCCCACTAGAATGTAAGCTACTCAAGGAATCTGGCATTTACTACCAAAACAGGAGATACTTCTGTGTTAACGTCCATCGAATTTAACTAAAATCAAAGAGTTATAAGAAACACTGAAATCTTACTTTATATATCTACAAAGTGGGACAATAACATTTGTCCTATCTATTTTATAGGATCAAACTAGGAAGAGATGTGAATGTTTGACTTTTCTTTTTAAGATATTATTTATTTTTTATTTTTCCTTCTCCCCAAAGCCCCCCAGTACATAGTTGTGGGTCCTTCTAGTTGTGGCATGTGAGATGCCACCTCAGCATGGCCTGATGAGTGGTGCTAAGTCCGTGCCCAGGATCCAAACTGGCGAAACTCTGGGCCACCGAAGCTGAGCACAAACTTAACCACTCGGCCATGGGGCCGGCCCCCAAGTTTGATTTTTCTTGTTGGCAAAAAGAAATCTCCAGGGATTTACTATTTATAAAAAAGCTAAAAATAAAGACTAGGCAAAAGATTAGTTTTGTTGTTGTTGTTACACACAAGGGAAATGATGAAATCACTTCAAAAAGTTAAACGCTAAGATTCCTGTTTGAAAATAAAATACAATGTTCCATGGAATATTACATTCTTAATTCAGGATGGCTCTTATTTTCTTCCATTTTTTTCCAATAATTAATTAATTCATTTACTCAATAAATAGGCACTAAGCATTTACTATATTCTAGGTGCTGGGGATATATCAATAAACAAAACAGACAAAAACTCTCCAAGAGTTTACATTCTTGAGGGGAGGGTGAGTGGGAGGACAGACAAAATAAATTAGCAAATTATATATTAGAATTATAGTGTATTAGCAGGTAATAAATGCTAGGGATAAAAAATAAAGCAAGAGGATATTGTAACTTTCTATTTTAGAGTGCTTAGGGAAGGTCTTACTGAAAAGATGACATTTAAGGAAAGATGTGAAAGCAATGAGCAAGAGCGATGTAGCTATCTGGAGGAAGAGCATCCCAGGCAGAGAGCAAAGTACGTTGCAAAGGTTCTGAGGGAGGAGTACGCTTGGTATGTTCCAGGAAGAACAAAGGGGCCAGTATGGCTAGAGTAGACGAGAAGGGGGAGAACAGAATATGAGATCAGAGAGGTAAACGGCAGACAGATTCTATAGGGCCCTAAAGGCCATGTAAAAGTGAGTGAGAAAGGAAGACACTGGAGGGTTTTGATCATAGGAATTACATTATCTGGTGTAAGTTTTATTAGTATTATTCTGTCTCTTGTGATAAGGATAAACTCTAGTGGGGCAAGAGTGGATGCTCGGAGACTAGTTAGGAGGTTAATGCAATAATACACGTGAAAGAGGATGGTAGCAGAGACCAGAAACAGGCAAATTTTAGATATATTTAAAAGTGGAGCAAAGATCTGCTGATATCCTGGGAGTGAGAAACAGGATTCTGGGTCTGAAGGACAGAGGTACCATTAACTGAGAAGAGGAAGACCAAGTGAACCAGGGAGGGGAGAGGATATCAGAAGCTTAGTTTTAGACATAATAAGTTTGAAATGTCTATTAGACATCCTAATGGAGATGTCAAACAGGCAGCTGAAATGTCTAGAATTCAAGGGAAAGATTAGGACTGGGAATATACATTTGAGAATTGTCAACATACAGATGATATTTAACACTGTAAGAATGGATGAAATCACCAAGGAAGCAGAAAATTGGACTGAGCCTAGGCTATAGCAATATTAATTAAAAGGTCAGGAAAGGAGACTGAGATTGAGTGACTAACAAGGTCAGGGGAAAACCGTGAGTGTGGTATTCTGAAAGCCAAGTGAAGAAAGTGTTCCGCTGAGGATAGAGTGACCAAATGTTGCTGAAAATCAAGATGAGAACTAAGAACTGATCATTGGATTTAGCAACACCAGAGACCTTGGCAAAGCATATGTGGGAGAGCGGCACAGGTGAAATTAACACCACCACCACCAAAGTGATGGTCTATATTTTTTAAGTCTTCAAAGCTGTAGAATTAGAGTGGTACTGATAGACATAATAGTCTCTTTCACTGCTTACTCCTCCTTTGACTCTTACGGGGAACTACTATTACTAGAGTAGAGCAGTTGGAAAAAAGGGAGAGGGGCATCTCTTGGGAAAGTGTGCCATTATCTTTTCTATGACTTTTTAGGCGGCTACTGGGTACCATTTGACTATCATATGAGTGTGGTATGTTATTGCCTTTCTGGTTTTTTATTTGTGGATAGACACAGGAAATATTCGGAAGCCAGTGGTAGAAAGAGCTTCCATTTATCATCTAAAGTGCTATTCATGACAACTCTAAAGGTAGACGACGAAGAGTTGTTTGAAGACTCAGCTAATTTAGAAACCAGAATGGGGAATTCCATTTAGACTGTGTCCCTTAAGATAAGCTATTTCACAGGAGTCTTTTGCCCTTTCCCTTAACTTGAAAAATAGGTAAGGTGGCTCTTGAAGCCACTATATAGATTCAAAACTTTACAAAGTCAAACACAAACATGTTTTTATTGTCAATATGACAGCTGAGTTAGGTTTGTCAAATCTAGTGACAGCTCAAGAATCGTATCACTGTTCTCTTCAGATGAATGAAGTGTGAGTCCTTCTTCTCAGTTTAGCTAGACTCTGAAAGATATCAGATCTCTAATAGTCTCTATATTATCTGAATATCTAAGTGTATTTGCTCATTGAATAACAGAGGAAGGAAATTTCATTAGGATGTTTCTAAGTAGTAATTTTTATGCAGGAGTCTAAACGACAAAACTTATGGAGGAACAATTTTCCAGATCTCAAAGTGTAGGAAAAATGCAGTCAGAACACAGAAAACATTCCAATAGCCAGTATAGCTCTAGCATTTATTTTATGATATTTTTTTCACACAATATAGCACTTATTAAAGGTGGTAGGTTATCACCCCTTGACACAGAGCTTTATTTATAAAAAAGGTAGGAGGGAGTCTCTATTTTCCAACATGTACCCAAACAGAAAAAAAGGACTGAAAGCCACTTTAGTGGCCTCGACTATTTAAAAGTACTTCATTGTTGTAAAATGTGGTTTAGAATATTACCTTATATTTAAGAGTTTTAAATACCATTCCAAACATATTCACATTCATTGTTTACTTATTTCTATGAGGTTATAGTAAGAGTAAATATCATTACGCCATTTTAAGATTCAGGAACTGAAGCACAGAGAAATAAAGTGGTTTGTCTAAAATCACACAGAACAGGAGAACTCTGAGTTTCTAATTTCTGGGTTCTTTTCATCACATCAAAAAAAATGAATTTAGAATGTGGATACCTATATATCATTTAAGAACAGAGTGAGGTTGCCAATTTATTGCCATTTCAGATTTTTAGACTTGTCTGATATCTGGAAGGAAGATAACGTTAGCAGAGATTTCACAAATATTTATCTGGTGTCTACTAAGTGGCAAGTCTTATCAGACTTGAGAGTACTCTGCAGCAGAAAGGAGGCTGGATTAGAAGTAGCCTGATGTGGAAATGGTGGCAGTGGTATGGGAAGAGATGAAAGGAAGTAGACAAGGAGACTAGCTGCTTTTTTATTATTCTTATACTCAAATTCATTCATGAAGCAAGCATCTATTTAGCACTTACCAGGTACCAGACACTATTCTATGTTCCTGGATGTAGAAGTGAACAAAATAGATAAATGTCCTTATCATAAGATTTACAACAGGGAGAGGTGGAGGGGGCGCAAAAATCTAAGAAAAATATATATTATATCAAATTATGATAAATACATTGGAGGGGAATAAGAAAAGGAACTGAGAAAAGAGATGAGGAGAGTTGGAGAAAAAGTGTGTGTGTAGGGAGTGGTTTCCTATTTTAAAGAAAACAAGTCAGTCAAAGCCTTGCTGGAAAGGTGACCTTGGAGCTGAGATCTCAACGATATATGAGAGCCATCTATGCAGATATCTGGAGAACTTTACAAGCAGAAGGAAGAGCAAGTACAAATGACCTGAGGCAGAACTGTGGTGCATATGAAAAATAATAAGGAAGGGGTACAGCTCAAGTGGTATGAGTAAAGGAAAACAGTAGTAAGAAATAAAGTAGATGTTCATTTTTATACACAACCTACTACCTCCATTTACTATGTTTCAAGTTCTCTTTAAGTTAGAATATACACAGAATTTATACTATACGCTCTAATATTTCTCAAAGTCCCAATGGTTGGATGGAATCTGAATATTGTGATCAATAACATCATTTCATAAGACTGAAAAGTTAAATAATTGGGGCCGGCCCCGTGGCCGAGTGGTTAAGTTCGCGCGCTCTGCTGCAGGCAGCCCAGTGTTTCGTCGGTTCGAATCCTGGATGCAGACATGGCACTGCTCATCGAGCCACGCTGAGGCGGCATCCCACATGCCACAACTAGAAGGACCCACAACTAAGAGTATACAACTATGTACCGGGGGGCTTTGGGGAGAAAAAGGAAAAAAATTAAAAAATCTTAAAAAAAAAAAATCTGAGGAGGAAAAGTTAAATAATCATTCACCACTAGATACTGAACAGACTGGGTCAGGTTTCCAATGGTGTCCAAAGAGAATTTGTTAATTGAGACCAACTTTTGAGGCTAGTCAAAAAACGAATGGGCAGTTATACTCAGATGTTGTTTGTATCATTTCAAGGTATATCTTCAAATGATTAAAAGACGGAAAAAATGTTAGACAAGTATGTTAAGACTTTGCAGTTAAAATTCCATATACTAAGTGGTAATATTAAACAACCCACATACATTACCTAGAAGAAAGTTGCCTAGATTCACCTCTCTGTTCACTCCACAGAAGTTAAGGCATTTAGGTTGGCAACCCATTACCGTGGTTAAATTTCCCTACAAAAAATACAAACTAACTCTCTGATTTTGAAAGGATGTTCATATCAGAAATCTCTAAAATAAGATACTAAACATGATATGCTTCTCCTTTGCAACAAAATCCTATCTGATGACTTGTCCCCTTCCTGGTATATTGTCCTCTTGTCCTCCCTTCTATAGCAATGATTTGCAAAGGAAGAGGTTCCTCCAGGAGTAGGCATCAAACCGGTGAGTGATTTTCCAAGTAATCTACCAAATTACTACCACTTTGAGCTTAAGTTACATTCTCAAGGTATGTTGGGGGTATCTGGAAAGGAAAACTTGAGAACCACTGATCCAAATCCTTTAGATCCAGCTAAAATCCTACTTCCTCTAGAGGGCTTTTCAACCTCACCTCAGGTTCAAAGGAAGAGTTAATTCTCCCCTCAAAATGTACATTACTTATTAATTTCATAGAAATAAAAAGCTTATTTTAGCTTTTTTACCTGTCTTATCTCCCAAGTTATGATGAAATTTTCCTTAAAAGTAAGAGGCGTGTGTTTCATCTAAGAAAAGGAACTTGAGTTTCAATCTATCATGAAATGAAGAAAAATCTGTTTTGTATAAGGTAAAATTTCCATGCTAAGGAATGTCCGTTTTCATTAAAAATGTTCACATTTTCTTCCAAAAAGGAGGTGGTAGAAGAGATGTATATCTTCTCAGTACCCAGACACTAATAAGTGTGTGACTGACTCACTAAGTTCACTTGCTAGTCTCAAATTTAAATTATCCAGAGCTGGCTAGAAATTAAACTCTAAGCCTGTCCATTAAAGTCATTAATTTATTTACTTACTTTTGCAATGAACAACTGTGTAAAATTAGATCCCTCCTGGTCTAAAACTGGATGTTTTCTCTGGTGTTGGCTATCTAAAGTCATTTTTCTTAGGACTCTAACCTGGCCCACACACAACAGATCGTCACATAATTTTATATCTCTAAGGGATCCTAGACAATGCTTTTCAGATGAGAAAGCTTCAGAGAAGTCGAATTACCTGTCCAAAGTCACATAGCCAGTCATGGTTTACTTAATTTCAGTGACAAACAGCTTCTGGATAAATTTTATTAAATGAAAAGGAAAGTTACAAAATGTTTATTATACGTGCTACCTTTGGATTTTGGACACTGCTGTCTTTAAGATGGATTGTTCTCAAACACTAAATTTCCAGTAAAAACAAAGTGATCTGCTGCTTAAAAAATATTTGATGAAACAGACTGAAAGTTAATGGAGAGTTCCTGTGCTATCACAAGGCAAGTTCCATATTTGCATTGTTTTCTTCTTTGTCAACAGGATTCTGTTACAGGTTCATGTGTATAGTGGAGGTTAAGTCCTAACTAACCCCGGGGTGTTGAAAGGAGCAAATGCTTTTCATTTTCTCATGTAAGCTAAAATGATTAAGAACAAATGACAATATTTCATATTATTAAGTATTACACGTAGCTTCCATATACAGATATAACAAGTAAAATGTGTCCCTGCCTTTACACGCCATTCTCAAAATGTGCTTTCAGAATAGTATGGTTAATGTACTCCAAAGACGTTCATTTAAAGAATTTTTAAAGGGTTAGTGATTTTATACTGCAAACTTATAAGTTATACACAAAGATTAACTTCAACTTGTGAATAACGTGGATGGTTAGGAGAAAGTACCAAGCCCAGAATATCATCTTTCAACCATTAACCTTTAAGTAAACTATTTGCAATGGTTTTCACTGAAGAATAATGAGCCCAAAATTCACTTCTACTATTTGAGCTTTTAACACATTTGACTAGGGCTATTATTTTATAAACTGTATGTACATGGTAAACAGTTTTAAAAGTCTCTCTCCCCCTGCCAACCCAAGTCTCCCAGGTCCTCTTTCCAGAGGAGATCAGTGTTACCCATCCAAAGACAGCCTATGTATACACACAAAAGGGCAAGAGAGGCGCGTGTGTGTATTTCAAAGTATTGTTTTAAAGAACAGTCACTCCTTTTCAAAAATACTTGTAGAACGACAGAAGAATGAAAATACCATCACCTTAATTTCTTAATCTAGTGCTTTATAGTTTTCAAAGAACTTTGAAGTATATTAGCTCAATGATCTTCAAAACTAAGAGCCCTTGGTAAAAATATTCCAACTTCAAAGAATCATCTAAATGAGTCATTTAATATAGCCATCTCTCTCAGGAAAATAATACTCAAATCAACACCAAATGACAGTTGTGTACTTAAAAAACAAAAAAGCAACACACTTCCAAGGAGATTTAACTATCTTCTCCTAGTAGCATATTCCACCCTCTTAGATCTACTGTCAATAACTTATTGTTATTTTTAAAATTTAAACTGGCATCAATATCACAAAAATGTTTCAGTGTTATAATATACATATTTCTAAATTAGTTTCTCTATTTTAGCCTATTCTTGTCAATATATTTGAATAGGAAAGTCATTTTCTATTCCTTACCTATTCCCACACCACATCTACAATATATGGAATTGATCTTACTAAGGGGATCATTTCATATAACAGAAGAGCAGCATTAGTCTTCCTATTTTGGTTATGTAACACATCTGAATGATCTTATAATGCTGACGACTCCGTTACCTGATTTAAGCCTCCTAAAAATGGGTTAATTATTAACAGGAAGATGTAACATTTAACTGCTAGCAAAATATAAACACAAAACATTATATTTCCAATATGAAGCCAGCAGATATCTAAAGTAACTTAGAGAAAATTAATTAAATAAAAACAGCATAAAAAACAGGTGGTGTAAATATTTCCATTATTTAAAAGCATCCATCCAGTAGTGACTCCCTTGCCTATGTATCTGAGTTGTTTAATTACATACAATACTACTTCACTCTACCCATATTATACTTATCATTAAAAGAGTTCAAAATACTTTTTTTAATTGTGGTAAAATATATCTAAAGTTTACCATTTTAGCCATCAAATACTTTTAAAAGACCTAATTAATTTACTTAGGATAGAAATGAGAGGTCCGTATTCTTTTCTTTTTTTCTTTTGAGGAAGATTAGCCCTGAGCTAACATCTGCTGCCAATCCTCTTTTTTTTTTTTTTTTTTTTTGCTGAGGAAGACTGGCCCTGAGCTAACAGCTGTGCCCATCCTCCTCTACTTTATATGTGGGACACCTACCACAGCATGGCTTCCCAAGTGGTGCCATATCTGCACCCAGGATCCAAACCAGCAAACCCCAGGCCACGTAAGCGGAACGTGCGCACTTAACCACTGTACCACTGGGCCGGCCCCCATAGTCTTTTGACTAATAAGAATACATTCACAGACAGATTAAGTCAGTCATGTATATTATCACAGTCATAAACCCAAAAGAAAGCAGGTGGAAACTCAGAGGAAACCACTTTTGAAAAAAAAAAGTTTTTAAGAATGCAAATTATGATCAACACTTCTCTAAATCGTAAATTTCTTAAGCTGATGCCAAACAGATACCAAATAATAGGACACTACCAAATGTAGAAAGTGTAAGAATAACATTTTTAGACAAAAATATTTTCAAGTGTTCTACAGGTCTGGATTAAATGATTTCAATAAAACAAAAGGAGAACGGGGGGGGGGGGGGAATCCCACAACTTCTACTTCTCAGCCATTAATCTCTTTACAGGCCAACCCAAGATATATTGGTATGATTTTTATCTTCTATGTTTTTTCACCATACAAAAAATTTTAATATAGCAAAAGAAAGCTCTCAAACTGAGTAGGAAAGAAATGTGGTATGACTGGAAAAGAATAAAGTTATCACTGACTTTCTGTTATTTTTAAATTATCTTTGATATAGAAAGTGGATTCTGTGTGGCTATACTTGTCCTAAAGAAAGTCAGCCTCCCGTGAAATGTGAAAATAAATGTGAAACCCAAACCAAGATAACTATTCAGATCCATATCTGAAAAATTAAAGTTCAAGTTGTTATCTTACGACAAACTGTATGGCATTTATCTTTCATTTTAGAAAGGTCAGAAAATACATGTTCACATTTTCTTACATATGCATAAACAAACAACGGAAGGATACACCAGAAACTGGTTACCTACAGAGGCAGGGATACAAACTAGTTTAAAAGACATGGTTGGAAGCGAGATTTGTTAGATAATTTTTTATTTTTGAACTATGGAAATGATAACTATTCAAAAGTAAAAAACAAAAACAGTGTAGTATTTTACTGAAATAATCAATTTTAAACAAAGCCTCCTCAGTTTTTATCATATCTGCTAAAAATCTGAAGTTCCTGGAAAATAAGGGGAAAACTGATTTTCTATTACCCATTTAGAAGATGTCGAGGGGAGGAGAGAGCCAGAGTGAGTTACGACAAGACTTTCTGAATGTCTGACTCACTGTATTTCATCACGTAAAGATTATTATAGAAATTCAAGAGTTAAATTTTTCTCCTTAATAGTTTAAAAAAGTGCAATAAAGAGCCAGCCCCAGTGGTCTAGTGGTTAAGATTTAGAACTCTCATCACTATGGCCTGCCCAGGTTCATTTCTCTGTCAGAGAAGCATACCACTCATCTGTCAGTTAGCATACTGTGGCAGCTGTGTTGTTGCTGTGAGGCTGAAAGCTACGCCATCGGTATTTCAAATATCAGCAGATATTTGAACCATGGTGGACAGGTTTCAGCAGAGGTTCCAGACTAAGATAGACTAGGAGTAAGGACCACCTGGCCACTGACTTCTGAAAAAATTGGCCGTGAAATCGCTATGAATAGCAGCAGAGCATTGTCTGATATGGTGCCAGAAGGTGAGAGGATGGTGCAAAAAGACCTGGCAGGGTTCCGCTCCACTGTACACAGAGTCGAGTCGCTAGGAGTCAGAATCAACTCGATGGCACTAACAACAGTTTAAAGTTCCATGTAAATGCATGCAATTAAGCTTCAACTACATTTAGTATGGCTTTACTAAATCAACTATCTTATTTAAATTGATGCTTCTCTGGCCAAATAAAACAACTTACTTACCAAGTTTGACTGACAAATTTAAACTCCTTCAGATATTAATTTCAGCTCTATGGGAAAGGGCTGTGCTAAGAAAGCTACCCAAGTTATTTACTATACTATTTTCTACAAGCATGGATAAACATAGGAGAAATATCAGACACCATGATGCTGGAATGACTAACACACCAGAAATTTAGGGAGGCATTGGTATGGGGAAACAGACGGGTATGGAGTTAGACCTAAGTGTGAACTGGACTCTACCTCCTGCTGATCTCAGGCAAATGACTTAAATTCTCTGAACCTGTTTCTTTAATGACAAAAAGAAGCTGATACTATCTAACTTGAAAGGGCATTAGGAGAATTAAGTGAAATATCCACATTAGCTGGTATCAAAACTATTTTGGCTGGCTCATACAAAGGACTTAGGGCAGGAAGAAAATAATCTAAACTGGGAAGGAAAACAGAAAACTTTTCTGGGAGTCAGGTCACTGGGATCTAGTCAAAGAGAATAACTGAGCATCTCTCTTTAAAAATGAAGATTTTTATTTTATCTTATTATTTTTTTTTTTTTGCTGAGAAGACTTGTCCTGAGCTAAAATCTGTTGCCAATGTTCCTCTTGTCACTTGAGGAAGATTCATCCTGAGTTAACATCTGTTGCCAATCTTCCTCTATTTTGCATGAGGGTCACCACCACAGCATGGCCACTGACAAGTGGTGTAGGCCTGCACCCAGGAACCAAACCCAGGTCGCTGAAGTAGAGTGTGCTGAACTTAACTGCTAGGCAATGGGGCTGGCCCCTACTTCAACTACTTCTTAATTTATTTTCTCCTTTTCACTTAGTTCAGATGTAAACATCCATCAGCCTAGAGGAATCATTTGAATATTCTAGGGAAACATCCTGCATAAGTAAACATGACTAGCAAACTTAAGATAAAAAGTATCTAGGGGGCCGGCCCTGTGGCCGAGTGGTTAGTGGTTAAGTTCGCACGCTCTGCTTCGGTGGCCCAGGGATTTGCCGGTTCAGATCCTAGGCACAGACATGGCACCGCTCATCAAGCCATGTTGAGGCAGCATCCCACATGCCACAACTGGAAGGACCCACAACTAAAAATATGCAACTATGTACTGGGGGGCTTTGGGGAAAAAAAGAAAAAAAAAATCTTAAAAAAAAAGATAAAAGGTATCTAAATTAGATACTAGGTTTAAAATCACTGCAAATATTTATAAATATTTTCTTTCAGAAAATTTCCAACAGACTAAAGATGACCACGAGTACTTCTTTTTGTCAATTAGGAAATAGCTTTTAAAATATGAGATCACCTTAATACAACTCTATACTTGTGGAAGATTATTTCTTAGGCAAAAATATTTGTTACTGAAGTTGGAATCATATGAAATTGCCATTTTTCAACTGTTTCTCACGTGCAAAAAACCAATTTCACTTTGAGTGTTGAATGTGTGCCAGAAACACCATATACTGGGGTCTGACAGCTACTCTGTTCTCAGGTAACACGGATTTAGATTAAAAGACAGAGGCACAGTGCATTCGATGCATTAAAAAGAAAAACTTATTGACATAACTCTTCAGTTTCTCCTTCATATTTTAGTGCCACACAGATGAAACAATTAAGAATTTTTTTTGCAATTCATCACTGAACATATACTATGTTAAGGGCACTTGATAGAAAACAACTGACCATCCAGTACAGGAGCCAGAAACCACGCTAAAATAGAGCAGAGGGGTGTTAGAAAAAGGAATTAAAAGGGGTTTCTTTGAGTGTTTTTATATAATGTACCTTTTATTTCTTCATGTTATAGAGAAGATGTGCTCCTAAAAGTGTCTTTCTATACAAATAACAGTGATACACACAGTATAGAGTGAAAAGAGTAAAGTTCAAAAAGTCATTCAGAGAGAACTATTGGTAGCAAAATACCTAGAACGTAGTTATATCCTAATTAGAAAATTATCACCTGGCTCTCAACTATTTCAGACACTCTTGTGCAGAAGTCACTGCCCTAACACAATCTACACATCTTCTGCTTTTTAGATGTACTACATATTTGAAAATAGATGAACTAGAGGTTGTTGGAGAAACAAAAATGATTCTTTTTATTGTTTAGGTGAAATCTGGGAGCTTCCTAGCCTCCCCACCCCCACCTGAAATGCGGAGAAGGGAACCAAGGGAAATTTATTTTAATATTCCTAAAAAGTCCCTGTTAGGTTTGGAGATCCAAGACAAGAGATGAAACTTGACATGGAGATGGAGGTAAGAGCTTTGCTCATTTTTGCTTGAGTGCATACATTCTACACTGAGGTCATCTGTGAGGAACTAAAAGTTTTCCCTTAAAATAAAAACACTTTTCAGGATTTAACAATTCTGACTAACAACCAAAGAAGTGAAAAATGCCTACTGATTTGTTTAACCTTCTCTCTACAGGGAATGAAGTGTAACACAATTTTGCTACCAACTGCTATAATTTTTAAAAAGAGCTTTTTTTTTCCTCCCCCTGCTTTATCTCCCCAAATCCCCCCCGTACATAGTTGTATAGCTTAGTTTCAGGTCCTTCTAGTTGTGGCACGTGGGACACCGCCTCAACGTGGCCTGATGAGCAGTGCCATGTCTGCGTCCAGGATCTGAACCAGCGAAACCCTGAGCCAACGGAGCACGCGAACTTAATCACTTGGCCACGGGGCCAGCTCCTAAAAAGAGCTTTTAAAGAACAGAATGGTTTGTGAAATAAAGCTCAACTCTCAACATACCTCATTCCAAACTAGTTTCTGCACTTGTTAAAATGAGAGCTCAATGACTGGGTCAAGAGAAGGCTGGCTACTGCCAGGGCTGATTCATAACATCAGCAGTCCCTCTTCAAAGAAGGCTTCGCTTTTTCTTTTTCTTTTTTTTAAGTTTGATATTCTTGGATTGGAAGAACTTTTCCCCCAAAGCTGCAGAAATGAAACCTGTTTTTCAAATAAAATTATGTAAAAATTGATTTGTGAGCCTTCTGGTTACTGTTTTCACACACTCCTTCATTAAGTATGCAAGTATCTTAACACAACCACTCATTTTAATATTTCATGCAAGTCTTGCTTATTTAACTATTTTATGGTAGTTTCCCCCAGTTTAATATTAAATTTTGTATGAAAGCACTGATTCCACAGACCAATAAGGCTTTCTCATCTTGGTCAACAAGCTGCTAGATTAACTGCTAATTAAATATACACTTTTTACCCACTGTTCTCTCTTTCACACACATCTTCCGGAAATTGTATCTGAGAAGCAAACTACAACTTGCTCCAAATTCACAGATGACAGCTCTAGTTTTAGGGGAACAAAATCTGAGGTTGCCAGTGCAGTCAGCCTTAAACCTTTGTGTCTGTGAGAGGAAAGAACAAAAGGCAGCACTTCCTCCCCCAGCCCCTCCTTAGCACTGGAGAAGGCAAGCTTGACAGAACAGTTCTAGAGAAAAAGGAAACCATGCTGAAGCTAGTGAGAGTTTCCCCTAAATAAACACACAAAGCTACCCACCTTGGATAGCTGCCTCCTGAGGCTAAAGCGCTGAACCATGGTCACCCTGAGTAATCTTCAGACAAAGCAATCCACGAAGGAAAGGGTTTTTTAAAACACAGCTTCTTGGAAAAGTCGGTAGTAAAACATTTTGAAGACTGTCACAGAAGTCCAAAGAATTTCCCTGAGAGTCTTAGCAAACTTAAAACCACTTCATTGTTCTATCGAGAGATACTGCAAAGCGCACATCGGAGAGGGTGGGCGGACCGAGGCAGGGAGGGGCAGAATCCTGGCGCTGCTTCGCCCAGTGCCAAGCTCTGCTAGCACTTCCTGTGAGTCAGCCGTGAGGGGTCCAGACAGAAGGACCACCCCTTCCCTTTCCACCAAATCATTAGCCCAGGCTGCCGCTGTGGTGCCACCTGAGACTCCAGAGGATGGACCTGATGTTCTGGTCTGTATGGGAGAAGGAGTGGCACACCGGGGTTAGACAGCATCTGCCTCTAATAGAGAACCCGCAACTGCCACAATTCCTCTCAGGCTAAAGCCCTCCCAGTGGAGGGGCCCCTGCAAAGAGCAACACTCCCTTCTCCACCTCCACCTCAGGTAATCCGCTGGGTGAAAGGGTGTGAACACAAGGTGGCCAAAAGCCCCTGACTGTACCAGCTCTACTCAGAGAAGGAAACTCCTCCCAGCTGGGCTCGGCAGGCTTTGTCTAACTCATCGGGCAAGCCTTTCCTCTTATTCACACGGAGGTGGGAGGCATCCTGCCTTGGGAAGGCATGTCAGGTGCAGAGAGGCATACTCCGAGGGTGACTTCAACTTCGTTAGCATGTTAAACAAATTAAAACTGCCTCCTGAGGTGACTGCCCTCTCTCATTAGAACAATGTAATTTAAAAAAATCTCCACACAAAAGGAAGAATTTAGAGTGAATTAATGCAGGTAAAGAGGTATGAAAAATGGCAATTGTGAGGGCAGTTCCAAAGATAAAAAATATTTTGCTATCATTTGCCAGTCTCTTACTATCTATTTGATTCTGCTTCCAGACAACCAATGTAAGGATAAAGATTCATTTTAATGAAACTTTCTACTCCACATGTTCCTCTCCAAATTGTTCATTAATTCTAAATGAATTTAATAACTGGACAGGGCAGAACTTGTTGGCATATATTAATTTTTCCCTACTCCAGTGACTTTCAATTCCCTGTAAGCATGATTACATCTTATGCTACATATAGCCTTTGTTGGAATGAACCTACTGTGTGCAGTTACTGTGTTAGGCATTTCACATCTATTATCCCACTGATTCTCAAATAACCCTGTGAAATACGTATTAATATCTCAACTCTTCATATAAGTAAAGCAGGAATCTTCTTTCTAAAATCGCAATATTATTATGAGTAAACCACATAGTACTACTAATTTTTTTCTTCAGGTGAGAAAAGTGAAGAAATGAATTTGAAAAGATAGATTTTTATGCAATATTCTCAACTATGCCCATATTACACTCTACAAGTTGCCAATTATCACCAAATGTGATGAACAGTTTTTAAAAATTCACCTGAAATATGCTACACACATATTTCACAATACCTTAGGAAGAGTACAAAAGATGTACAGTATCAAATTCAAACCAAGCTCAAAAAAAGTACCCTAACCAAAACGTATACATAAAATTTTTACTCCAAAAACCTTAAATGGAAAAGGATTGAACATATTTAACTAAACATTTTTGTGAAATTCCAACGCTAAAAAACTTTTAGATCAACAGCTATGATTGAAAGTGAAGACCCCTTCATATCTAGGTTCCGAGTATGCAACATAACCTAATATTTAAACTAACTGATTGAAATTTAATTCCAAATGGAGAGAAGGTTGACAGAGACCCTGAGTTCTGAGTGTTTTTTTGTTTTTAAATAGAAAGAGTACCAGTACCTCCATTTTTCTCCTACACAGAACGAAACCAAGTACTCAGAACACTTCTCCTGGGAATGCAGGAAGAATTAATGAGATGCTGGTGTGGAAATAGTGAAATTTCTTACAGAAAGACATACTGTCTTCAAACATAATCATGAGGTGCTTCTGATATAAGCAACTAGAATCCAAGATCATTGCTATAACATTCTTTCTAACCACTCCCCTACTCCCCAAAAAGAGGAATTAGAAAAAAATGTTAAAAGTCTACAGACTCCAGTTACACATTAAATATTAATCACGAACTGAACAGGGTATAAATCCTCAAGGTTCCAGATATACATAAAAAGTCTTACAGATTAAAAGGATGGTGTCTTCATTGTAGGAGGAACTTACTCATTTTTTGCCTATAAAAATAAAGATGAGGGGCTGTCCCCGTGGCCGAGTGGTTAAGTTCTCGTGCTCCGCTGCCGGCGGGCCAGTGTTTCGTTGGTTCGAATTCTGGGCGTGGACATGGCACTGCTCATCAAACCACACTGAGGCAGCGTCCCACACGCCACAACTAGAAGAACCCACAACGAAGAATATACAACTATGTACTGAGGGGCTTTGGGGAGAAAAAGGAAAAAAAAATAAAACAAAATCTTAAAAAAAAAAAACAAACAAAAAAATAAATAAAGATGAGGGGCAGGCCTGGTGGCGCAACAGTTAAGTTCGCACATTCCGCTTCACGGCGGCTTGGGGTTTGCCGGTTCAGATCCCGGGTGCAGACATGGGACCACGTGGCAAAAAGCCATGCTGTGGCAGGCATCCCACGTATAAAGTAGAGGAAGATGGGCATGGATGTTAGCTCAGGGCCAGTCTTCCTCAGCAAAAAGAGGAGGATTGGCGGTAGTTAGCTCAGGGCTAATCTTCCTCAAATAAATAAATAAATTTAAATAAATAAATAAATAAAGATAAAACTCTAATTGTTTAAATGCAACAAAACCTGTTAAAAATCATTTGAGTGCACAATTGCAATTCATTCCTTGATAAAAAGACAAAAAAAATGGAAAGATCCTCAATAAACTGAGCTGTTAGGGAAAAGGTTAGAATCTCTAAATTAGATTTATTTTGAGGAGTCTGGCAGCTTTTTGGATGAAAATGGTAGACAAAAACCAAAGGTTACAAAACAATAGCAGGAAAGATAGAAATGCATAGAGAAAAATCAACAGCTCTACAATTATTCTCATCACTCCACAACCCGAATAAACAATGTCACTTTCAGTAGTCTGTGCCTCAAATCCACAACTTATACTCTATGTACAAGCAGACAAGAACTGTCCATAGGATTCTTAATCCTTTTTGGATCATGCGCTCTCTATAAATCTGTTAAAAGCTACGGACCCAGTCACTGGAGTGACATACATGAAATGCATGAATGGACATTCACAATTTTTGATACAATTTCAAATGGTCCATGGATTCCCCTAAAGTTTGTCCACAGACCCCATAATAGGAACTCTTGTTCCCATTACAACTAAAGAGCTGAACACCAATCACTTAGTGGTCTTGTCTTCTGCTTTCCACCAAGGGTAACAGTTCTCAGTAAAACCGGGAAACAGAAAAAAAGCCTACCTTTGACATGTAGGCCCCCAGCTCCCAGTATGTTTTCCTTGCTTGTATGGCAAATAATAATCTACTTTTCCAAAGCCACAAATGGTCCTTTTGAAATAGTCTTTTAAGTTTGTTTTAGTTTTTCTTCATTATCATTGTAGAAAAAAGAAAAATATTATTTTATTCTCCTTGTTTTTTCCATTATATGTAACCCACACTAGAGATAACATTAATACTTATCTTACTGTATGTTTTCCTGCACATGCATTAATGTATACATTTTTTTTGTTTTATAAAACTAGAAGTAGACTGTTTTTTGATTTGCTTTATCCCTTAAAAAATATATCAAAAATATCTTGGATGAATACTTACAAAATTTAAATAATCTTCTGAATTTAGGTGGTTTCTATATTCAAAATACTTGTCCCTCCCTTTGCACTAGCTTCATTCTTAAAATTCTCTATAAGCACACTTTTAAATAAATTCAGGGCCAGCCCTGTGGCCGAGTGGTTAAGTTTGCGCATTCTGCTTTGGCAGCCTAGGTTTCGCCCGTTAGGATCCTGGGCGTGGACATGGCACCATTCATCCAGCCATGCTGAGGTGGTGTCCCACATAGCACAACGAGAAGGACCTACAATTAGAATATACAACTATGTACTGGGGAGCTTTGGGGAGAAGAAGAAGAAAAAAAAGAAGATTGGGAACAGATCTTAGCTCAGGTGCCAGTCTTTAAAAAAAAGAAATTTGCCTTTAAAAAAATGAAACAAAATAAACTGATATTAAAGTTGTACTACTGAATATGATATACTATAAACTACACTTTTACAGAGAAGAAAACTAAAGTTCAAAGAGGTTTTTAAACTTGTCCCAAATCAGAGTTGGTATTAGAGTCAAGTCTAGAACCCCAAAAACCCAGATTTCACTACATTGCTTTTTCCATTACATCACGCTTCCTCCTATTTTTAACAATTTAAAATGCACTAAAAAAGAACACTACTTAAGATACTCATGTAGTAAACTTTTTTGTAAACCGAATAATTATTCCATTTTAAAAACTTGAACTTTTACACTTAGTTATGAGTGAGGTTCCCTAAACCCTGGCACACTCGAAGTAATATGCTTATCATTCTTTCCCTTACCTCTTTGGTATTCAGTCTTGTAACAGAGTTATATGAAATAAATCTTATTGTTCAAACATCCTTGTGGGTTTTAACCAGCTTCCTATGATAAGACAGTAGAAGTAACTGCTTAGTGCTAGCTACCAATCAACCAGTAAAACTGTAAACCTTTAACCTTTAATAGTTTTTCATTATGCAACACCATGTAATTTCAGAAAGCCCCCTTTCATTCATGCTAACCATGGATTTATGACACCGGACACTCAATATGGAATGAAACATTCCCTTTACTTAAGGAGGTCACAATCTAATAAGAAAATAGAAAACAACTGTCATAAATGTGGCAAGTGCTATAACAGCAACAATAACATAGCAAGTGATATAATAACAGGGACAGTGGTGGCACAAAGAAGGGAATGATGAACTTTCTGTGGGACAAGAAAAGTCTTAAAGCTTGTTTCATTCCATGCAGTTGAAAAAACACAAGTTAAAGACACAGAGGTGTGAATCAAGTGATAAGCAAAATTTAGTTTTTCCATGCTAACAACGCAACATGTTGTATGCCTAGAGTGTTCAGCGTATTTTTTTGTTTTGGAATAGGATTGTAGATTGTAACAAAATTCAGTTATTCCTCCTTTCCTAATTGCACATGTTTGTTAACTATTTTTCTGTAAACTTCCCAAATGGGAATAGCCCATCATTAACAAATAATAATGTGATAGGTTCTCTCTTTACAGAAGTTATGATTCTTTCAGTTATTATCTGCCTTTAAAGAAGGGAAGAAATCTATTTTCAAAAAGTTCAGTAAACAATGCTGCCAGTTTCAAGATTCCCTGTGGCAATTCAGGCCCCTTAAATGATATGAGATTTGTCTTGCAAAAACGAATTTCTTTTGGGAATCCCACAATAGATAACATACAGACACCACATTTTATTTACCTGAGTACAGATTAAGTAACTTGTGTCATTACAAAACACAAGTATTTAACTTGTGTTATTGTGTTAAGATAGCCTGTGTTATTACAAAACACAAAAACTACTTGTGTTATTTACAAAACTCCAAGCCACTGTCAGTATAAATAACCCTGAAAGTAGTACAATTTATTAAGTAGTAAGAAGTCAAAAGATGTTGATGATCAAAAATTTTGAATATCTTATTGTATTCAATTCCATAACTAACTCATTGTGATCACTGATTTAAGGAGCAGACAACTATGTTAAATAGCATTTTTATTTTGGTGAACTAAACATGATTCTTTCAATATGCTAAATTAAGGTTACCTCCTTATAAATCAGCAGCATTTTGGGGTTTGCATTTATTTCCCCCA
This sequence comes from Equus quagga, assembly GCF_021613505.1. Taxonomy (NCBI): domain Eukaryota; kingdom Metazoa; phylum Chordata; class Mammalia; order Perissodactyla; family Equidae; genus Equus; species Equus quagga. The sequence goes on along the minus strand of NC_060267.1, from coordinate 102,983,886 downwards.
AAAAAACTCACGCCATGCATCAGCTGCATATAAAGGAAGGGAAGAGAACGAAGAGGAGAAAAGAGGAGACAGTTTATTATGTGCCTACTAAGTGCCAAACAACTAATATGATTATTGTTTACTATGTTGCAAAGAACATCCAGCAATTGCATATACCAAACATTTAAACACTATAAAATCAAGTCCTTAAAACAGTTTACAAGGTGTTTTATGTGCTGGTCTCTGCTTTCCCTCTCCAGACATTTCACATGACTTTCAACTTAACTCCAAATCTCAGTTTAGACTTCTGTTCCTTCAGGAAAGCCTTCTCTACCAACCCTCACCAAGCCGTTTCTCCACCTTACCAATTGATTCTTACTTGCTACACTGTATTCTAATTTTCCTGTGTGCATCTTCCTCATCAAAACATAAGTTCCTTAGGGGCAGGGACCCTAATAGGCTCATAGTGATTCTGGCACCTACTAGGCCCTGAAATAGTTACTGAATGAGTGGCTTAAAAATATAAGGCAGTGTTAAATGGCTCTATAAAACTTTAGGAGTGACGTCAGTTACATGGCAGCGTGAGCTCACCCGGGAATCTCTCCCCTCCAAATTACAACTAAAAAGAGCAAGTGCTTTCCAACCAGAAAAAAAAAAAATAAATCCTAATAACAGAAATAGTCAGAGAGCCACAGCAGCCTAATGACAGAAGGCGGAGAAGCTGAAGCAACCGCAGAGGAGCTGGAATGCGGTAGGAGAGAACTTCGCTCCCTCCCCTAGAGACTGGGATCACTGCCGCGGGTGCGGGAAGGAGCGGGGGAGGGGCCGTGCGTCAGGGGATCATCCAGGACTCCCACCGCCTGTGCAGCAGAAACCCTCTAACAGGGGCAAGCTTTCATGTAGGGGAGCCCCAGCAAGCCAGGGACCCTGGAGACCAAAAGGCGAGAGCTCATCCAATACAGGTCCTAGTGAGTGAAAGTGCCCCTCCTCCCCCAACCCATGCATCGCGGCTGAAGGCACAGGGCTCAGAAAACAAGCCTCTCGACCCCCATCTACTGGCAACAGGCTGCAACTGCAGCCGAATAATAGCATCATGCACAAAAACTGCTGCTCTACCATCCAGCAATTTATAAAAGCTCCAGTCCAAAAGGAAAACAATAAAAATACAGAAGTAGGTCCTGAGGGCTTGGAAATGGGTAAACTAAGTGAAGATGAATTCAAAATAGCTATCCTCAAAATATTCAATGAGGTAAAGGGAAATATAGAGAAACAAACGAGTTCTGGAGTTACTTCACAAAAGAGATTGAAATTATAAAGAAGAATCAATTAGAAATACTAGAGATGAAAAATACAATGGATCATATAAAACAGAATACAGATTCCCTGAATGCCTGTGTAGACACCATAGAGGAGCAAATTAGCATGATCGAAGACAGACAGGCTGAACGGCTCCAGACAGAGGAAGAAAGAGAACTAACAATTTAAAAAACTGAAGAAAATATCAGAGAACTGGCTGACTCAATGAGAAAATGCAACTTAAGAATCATCGGAATTCCTGAGGGCGTGGAAAAGGAAAATGGAGCGGAAAGCATGCTCAAAGAAACAATAGAAGACAACTTCCCAAATCTAGGGATTGAGAGAGAAATGTGTGTGGAGGAAGCTTTCAGATCTCCTAGATTTGTCAATGTAAAAAGACCTACTGCAAGGCACATACTAGTAAAAATGGCAAAAATGAAGGACAAAGAAAGAATACTCAGGGCAGCAAGGCAGAAGAAAATAACCTACAAAGGAACCCCCATCAGACTTTCAGCGGATTTCTCTACAGAAACCTTACAAACTAGGAGAGATTGGAGTGACATATTCAAAACTTTAAAGGATAAAAATCTTCAGCCAAGAATACTCTTTCCAGCAAAAATATCCTTCAGATATGAGGGAGAAATTAAATCTTTTCCAGACAAACAAAAGCTGAGGGACTTCGTAGTCACATGACCTCCACTACAAGAAATCCTCAAGAAGGCTCTCATACCTGAAAAAAGAAAAAAAGGGAGCAAGGGGTCACAAAACACAGAGTAGGGAGACAAATAGATAGACTCTGAATAGGATAGCAAATATTCAACTATAACATTAGGATAAAGGGAAGGAAATCACAAAAGGAAAGACAATCTTATCACTCTAACCACAAACTCACAACACAATTTGGAATAAGAGATGAAAATAATAATTTAGGAGGGGAGGAGGAAAGGGACTAAAACAGTGTAGGCTGAGGAAGTAAGAGACCACCAGAAAATGGACTATGTTATACACGAGATTCTAAATACAAACTTAAGGGTAGCCACTAAACTAAAACACAGAACAGAGACACAAAACATAAATAAGGAAAAATCTAAGAAACCCAGCATAAGAAATTGCAGAAGTCAAGGGGTAGGCTAAAACACACAGGATGAGAAACAAAGGAAACGCAGGAAAACCAGAAAATGAGCAACAGAATGACAGCATTAAGCCCTCATGCATCAATACTCACCCTCAATGTAAATGGATTGAATCCTCCAATAAAAAGACATAGAGTGGCAAAATGGATTAAAAAACAAGATCCAACAATTTGCTGCCTCCAGGAAACACACCTCACCTCCAAGGACAAACACAGGCTCAGAGTGAAGGGGTGGAAGACAGTACTCCAAGCTAATAGCAAACAAAAGAAAGCAAGTGTCGCAATGCTTATATCAGACAAAACAGATTTCAAGATAAGGCAGGTAGAGAGAGACACAGAGGGCCAATATATAATGATCAAAGGGACACTTCATCAAGAAGAAATAACACTTATAAATATCTATGCACCCAACACAGGAGCACCAAAGTTCATAAAGCAACTATTAAAAAACCTAAAAGAAGATATCAAAAATAACACAATAATAGTAGGGGACCTCAACACCCCACTATCATCAATGGACAGATCATCAAGACAGAAAATCAACGAAGAAACAGCAGAGCTAAACGAAAAGCTAAAACAGTTGGACTTAATAGACACATATAGAACACTTCATCCAAAAACAGCAGAATACACATTCTTCTCAAGCGCACATGGAAGATTCTCAGGGATAGACCATATGTTGGGGAACAAGGCAAGCCTCTACAAATTTAAAAAAATTAAAATAATAACAAGCATCTTCTCCGATCACAATGCTGTAAAGCTAGAAATTAATTACAAGGAAAAAGCTGAGAAAGGCACAAGGATGTGGAGACTAAACAATACACTATTGAACAAGCAATGGATCATTGAAGACATTAAGGAAGAAATCAAAAAATACCTGGAGGCAAATGAAAATGATAATGTGCCATAACAACTCATATGGGATGCAGCAAAAGCTGTATTAAGAGGAAAATTCATCACAATTCAGGCACATCTTAACAAACAAGAAAAATCCCAAATCAGCAATCTTAAACTACACCTAACTGAATTAGAGAAAGAAGAACAAACAAAGCCCAAAGTCAGCAGAAGGAGAGAAATAATAAAAATCAAAGCAGAAATAAATGCTATTGAAACAAAAAAGGCAGTAGAAAGGATCAACGAAACAAAAAGCTGGTTCTTTGAGAAGATAAATAACATTGACAAACCCCTAGCCAGACTTACAAAGAAAAAAAGAGAGAAAGCTCAAATAAACAAAATCAGAAATGAAAGAGGAGAAATAACAGACTCTGCAGAAATACAACGGATTATAAGAGAATACTATGAAAAACTATACGCCAGCAAAATGGATAACCTAGAGGAAATGGATAAATTCTTGGACTCCTACAATCTCCCAAAGCTCACTCAAGAAGCAGCAGACAATTTGAACAGACCAATCACAAGGAAAGAGATTGAAACAGCCATCAAAAGCATCCCAAAGAATAAAACCCCAGGACCAGATGGCTTTCCTGGGGAATTCTACCAAACTTTCAGAGAGGATTTAATACCTATCCTTTTCAAGCTATTTCAAAAAATTAGGGAGGATGGAACACTTCCTAACACATTCTATGAAGCCAACATCACACTGATACCAAAACCTGACAAGGACAGAACGAAGAAGGAGAACTACAGGTCAATATTGCTGATGAAGATAGATGCAAAAATTCTCAACAAAATTTTGGCAACCTGAATGCAGCAATTCATCAAAAGGATCATACATCATGATCAAGTGGGATTCATACCAGGGACACAGGGATGGTTCAACATCCGCAAATCAATCAACGTAAAACATCACATCAACAAACTGAGGAATAAAAACCACATGATCATCTCAATAGATGCAGAGAAAGCATTTGACAAGATCCAACAGCCATTTATGATAAAAACTGAAGAAAATGGGGATAGAAGAGAACTGCCTCAACATAATAAAGAGAACTGCCTCAACATAATAAAGGCCATATACAACAAACCCACAGCCAACACCATTCTCAATGGGCAAAAACTGAGCGCCATCCCCCTGAGAACAGGAACGAGACAAGGATGCCCTCTATCACCACTCTTATTTAACATAGTACTGGAGGTTTTGGCCAGAGCAATCAGGCAAGAAAAAGGAATAAAAGGAATCCAAATAGGGAGGGAAGAAGTGAAACTCTCACTGTTTGCAGACGACAGGATCTTATATATAGAAAACCCCAAAGAATCCATTGGAAAACTTTCAGAAGTAATCAACAACTACAGCAAAGTTGCAGGGTACAAAATCAATTCACATAAATCAGTAGCATTTCTATACTCTAATAACGAACTAACAGAAAAAGAAGTCAAGAACACAATACCATTCACAATCGCAACAAAAAGAATAAAATACCTTGGGGTGAATTTAACTAAGGAAGTGAAAGACCTATACAATGAAAATTACAAGGCTTTTCTGAAAGAAATGGATGACGACGTAAAGAGATGGAAAGATATTCCATGCACATGGATTGGAAGAATAAACATAGTTAAAATGTCCATTCTACCTAAAGCAATCTACAGATTCAGCGCCATCCCAATCAGAATCCCAATGATATTCTTTACAGAAACAGAACAAAGAATCCTAAAATTCATATGGGGCAAAAAAAGACCCTGAACTGCTAAAGCAATCCTGAGAAAGAAGAACACAGCTGGAGGCATCACTATCCCTGACTTCAAAACATACTACAAAGCTACAGGAATCAAAACAGCATGGTACTGGTACAAAAACTCATGCACAGATCAATGGAACAGAATTGAAAGCCCAGAAATAAAACCACACATCTATGGACAGCTAATGTTTGACAAAGGAGCTGAGGGCATACAATGGAGAAAAGAAAGTCTCTTCAACAAATGGTGCTGGGAAAACTGGAAAGCCACATGTAAAAGAATGAAAATTGACCATTCTTTTTTACCATTCACAAAAATAAACTCAAAATGGATCAAAGACCTAAAAGTGAGACCTGAAACCATAAGGCTTCTAGAAGAAAATGTAGGCAGTACACTCTTTGACATCAGTATTAAAAGGATCTTTTTGGACATTATGTCTTCTCAGACAAGGGAAACAATAGAAAGAATAAACAAATGGGACTTCATCAGACTAAAGAGCTTCTTCAAGGCAAGAGAAAACAGGAGTGAAACAAAAAAACAACCCACTAACTGGGGAAAAATATTTGCAAGTAATACATCTGACAAAGGCTTAATATCCATAATATATAAAGAACTCACACAACTCAACAACAAAAAAATCAAACAACCCAATCAAAAAATGGGCAGGAGACATGAACAGATATTTCTCCAAAGAAGATATATGGATGACCAATAGGCACATGAAAAGATGTTCATCATCGCTGATCATCAGGGAAATGCAAATCAAAACTACACTAAGATATCACCTTACACCCATTAGAATGACAAAAATAACTAAAACAAATAGTAACAAATGTTGGAGAGGTTGTGGAGAATAAGGAACCCTCATACACTGCTCGTGGGAATGCAAACTGGTGCAGCCACTATGGAGAACAGTATGGAGATTCCTCAAAAAATTAAAAATAGAACTACCATGTGATCCAGCTATTCCGCTACAGGGTATCTATCCAGAGAGCTTGAATTCAGCAATTCCAAAAGTCCTATGCACCCCAATGTTTACTGCAGCGTTATTTACAATAGCCAATACATGGAAGCAATTTAAGTGCCCATCAACAGATGATTGGATAAAGAAGATGTGGTGTATATATATATACAATGGAATACTACTCAGCCATAAAAAAGAACAACATCGTCCCATTTGCAACAACATGGATGGACCTTGAGGGAATTATGTTAAGTGAAATAAGCCAGACAGAGAAGTACAATCTCTGTATGACTCCACTCATATGAGGAATTTAAACCTGTGGACAAAGAGAACAGATTAGTGGCTACCAGGGGAAAGTGGCGGTGGGGGGTGGGCACAAAGGGTGAAGGGTTGCACCTACAACATGACTGACAGACAATAATGTATAGCTGAAATTTCACAAGATTGTAACCTATAATTAACGCAATAAAAAATTAAAAATTAAAAAAAAAACTTTAAAAAGTTTCTGAGACATTCTAGATTTTCTTCTGTCTCCCTCAACCAAATCCCACACCCACAAACTCCCTTATCTCTCTACCTAATTAAATTCTACTTGTTCCTTTATTCCACTTTGTAAAAGTTAATTTTATTAATGATTTGTCAATTATTTCTCTCTCATTTATAAATGACTGTATAATTTAACATCTTCTGATAAAATGTTTCCTGTAAAAATTCAGAAAATATAGTCAAATATAAAGAATAAGAAAATTTGTTTATAATATCAATAAACAGAAATAACTGATACTAGTGTTTTGATAAATTTTCATCTGGGCCTTTTCTTTATTTTCAATTATGTAAGTAATTTATGAATGCTTAATTGTTATAACCACTGTTATCAGTCTACCCTTCCTTTACCATGAACTTCTATACTATTTACCTGTAAAAGTATGCAGTATTATCATCTGCAGACTAGCTTGATTTGTTTTTTAACTCAGCTAATATCATACATATTAACTGAAACTTCCCTTGCTATAGTCTAAATGTTTGTGTCCCCACCACTCCCCCACCTCTCACCAATTCATATGTTCAAATCCTAAAGCCCAAGGTGATAGTGTTAGGAGATGAGGTCTTTGGAAGGCACTACAGTCATCAGGTGGGATTAGTGCTCCTGTAAGACTCCACAGAGCTCCCTAGCCCCTTCCAACAACCAGAAGAAGTCTGCAAGCCAAAAGAGGGCCCTCAACCAACCAACCTGGCACCCTGATCTTGGACTTCAAGCCTCCAGACCTGTGAGAAATAAATTCTGTTGTTTATAAACTACTCAGTCTGCAGTATTTTGTTATAGCAGCCCGAATGAACTAAGATATCTGTTTTTAAAAGTCAACAATTTACTAAGAAAATTGTCAGTACACATGTTATCTCCACTATTTAATTGCTGCACAGTATTCTACATATAGACGGAACAGTTTATTTAGCCACTTTCTTGATGACCATTTAGATTATTTATACATTTCTGTTACAAACAATACTGCCTGTACAGGCTTGCCTTTGGATGTGTGATTTTTTTCTCCAAGACAGATACTAAGATATGATCTTACCCACTCAAGGACCAGGCCAAAGTCTTCAGAAGCCAGCCCTGTCCACTTCAATTCATTGTCATTTCTGCTTCTGCATAACTAATAGTGGTGGTTCTTGTACTGTTGTATTTGCTACTTAGGTCCTGTACTGTTATTTAGTTTTTTATGCATTCAGGTTGTCTTTCATCAAATTAAAAATGAGCACCTTGAAGGATTACATCTATACTTTCTGTACCCAAATTGCATACAATGATGCACTGCATAACATTTCAGTCACTGATGGACCACACATAAGACAGAGATCCCATAAGATTAGTACTATATAGCCTGGGTATGTAATAGGCTATACCATCTAGGTTTGCAGAAGTACATTCTACGATGTTTGCACAATGATGAAATTGCCTAACAATGCATTTCTCAAAATGTATCTGACATGAAGGTAAGATGTGAAACCACAAAATCCTAGTAGAAACATAGGTGGTAGGCTCCTTGACGTTGGTCTTGGCAATGATTTTTTGGATTTGACACCAAAAGCAAAGGCAACAAAAGCAAAAATAAACAAGTGAGACTATACCACACTAAAAAGCTTCTGCACAGCAAAGGAAATCATCAATAAAACAAAAAGGCAACCTAAGGCATGGGAGAAAATAATTGTAAATCATACATCCAGAAACAGTCTAATATCCAAAATATATAAATAACTCACACAATTCAACAGCAAAAAACCCACCATCAATCTGATTGAAAAATGGGCCAAGGATCCAAATAGACATTTTTCCACAGAAGACATATGGATGGCCAAAAGGTACATGAAAAGGTGCTCAACATCACTAATCATCAAGGAAATGCAAAGCAAAACCACAATGAGACATCATCTCACACTGATGAGAATGGCTATTATCAAAAAGACAAGAAATAACAAGTGTTGGTGATGATGTGGAGAAAAGGGAATCCTTGTGTACTGTTGGTGGGAATGTAAATTGGTATAACCACTATGGAAAACAACATGGAAGTTCCTCAAAAAATTAAAAACAGAACTACCATATGATCCAGCAATCTCACTTTTGGGTATTTAACCAAAACAAACAAAGATACTAACTTCAAAAGACATACGCACCCCACTGTTCATTGCAGCATTATCTACAATAGCCAAGATGTGGAAACAACCCAAGCATCCATTAATGAATGAATGGATAAAGAAGATGTGGGGTGTGTGTGTGTGTGTGTGTGTGTGTATATATACATATATATATATATATAAAATATTTAGTCATAAAAAAGAATGAAATCTTGCCATTTATAACAACATAAATGAACCTTGAGGGCATTATGCTAAGCAAAATAGCTTAAACAGAGAAAGACAAATACCATATGATCTCACTTATATGTGGAATCTAAAAACAAACCCCAAAACTAAGTTCAAAGATACAGAGAACATATTGGCAGCTGCCAGAGGCCAGGGGTAGGGTGTGTGCGAAACAGGTAAAAGGAGTCAAAAAGTACAAACTTCCAGTTATAAAATAAGTAAGACACGGCGATGAAATGTACAGCATGGTGACTACAGTTAATAATACTGTATTGCATATTTCAAAGTTGCTAAAAGCTGTCATCATAAGAAAAAAAATTCTGTAACTATGGTGATGAATGTTAACTAGACTTATTGTGGTGATCATTTGCAATATATACAAATACTGAATCATTATGTTTTACACCTGAAACTAATATATTGTTGTATATCAATTATACCTCAATAAAAATAAATAAATAAATAATAAAATAACTGTCATAAAAATGCTGAATAAGCTAAAAGAGAAGACAGACAACTAAATGAAATCAGGAAAATGATGCATAAACAAAATGAGAATATCAACAAACAGAAACTTTAAAAGAACAAAACAAGAAATTCTGGAGCTGAAAAACACAATAACTGAAATAAAAAATTCATTAGAAGGGTTCAACATTAGACCTCAACAGGTGGAACAAAGAATCAATGAATTTGAAGGCAGGTCATTTGAAATCATACAATCCAAGGAGCAAAAAGAATAAAGAAAAGTGAGTAGAGCCTAAGGGACTTAGAAGAAACTATCAAGAGGATCAATATATGCACTATGGGAATCCCAGAGGTAGAAGAGAGAAAGAAATGGGGCAGAGAGCTTATGTGAAGAAACAATGGCTGATAACTTCCCAAATATGAGGGAAAAATGGATATACAAATTAAAGAAGCTCAAAGGGCTCCAACCAGGATAACTCCAAAAGAAAAGAGAAAAACTACACTGACAGACACTATAATCAAGCTGCCTAAAGTCAAAGACAAAGAATCTTGAAAGCAGCAATAGAAATGCAATTCATGGGGCCAGCCTGGTGATGTAGTAGTTAAATTTGCATGCTCTGCTTTGGTGACCCAGGGTTCACAGGTTCGGATCCCTGGCACAGACCTACACACTGTTCATTGAACCGTGCTGTGGCAGCATCCCACATACAAAATGAAAGAAGACTGGCACAGATGTTAGCTCAGGGCTAATCTTCCTCACAAAAAAAAAAAGAAAGAAAGAAAAAGAAATGCAATTCATCACATACAAGGGAACTACAACAGGATCATCAGATTTCTCAGCAGAAACTTTACAGGCCAGAAGGAAGTGAGATGATATATTCAAAGTGCTGAAAGAAAATGGTGAATCAAGAATATTGTATCTGGCAAAACTGTTCTTCAAAGATGGAAAAATTAGGATTTTCCCAGATAAACAGAAGCTGAGAGAATTTATTACAACTAGACCTGTTCTACAAGAAATGCTAGAGGAAGTCCTGCAAGTTGAAATGAAAGGACAGGAGACAGCAACATAAAGTGGTATGAAAATATAAGCTTCTCTGGGAAACACAGCATCCAACTATATGCTGTCTATAAGAGACACACTTTAGATCTAAGAACATACATAGACCAAAAGTGAAAAGATGGAAAAAGATAGATATATCACACAAACGGTAACCAAAAAGAGACTAGGAATGGTTATACTAATATTAGACAAAATAGACTTTAAATTAAAACCTGTTACAAGAGACAGAGGACATTATATAATGATAGATAAATGGGCCAATTCACCAAAAAATATAACAATTATAAGTATTTATGCACCAAACCTCAGAGCTCCTAAATATATAATGCAAACTTTGACAGAATTGAAAGTAAAATAGAAAACAACATAATCATAATAGAAAAACTTCAATACTCCACTTTCAAAAATGGATAGAACAATGAGACAGAAGATCAATAAGGAAACAGACAACTTTAACAACACCGCAGACCAACTGGAACTAAGAGACATATACAGAACCCTCCACCCAACAACAGAATATACATTCTTCTCAAGTGCACACGGAACATTCTCCAAGACAGACTACATGTTAGGCTACAAAAAAAGTCTTAACAGATTCAAAAAGACTGAAACTATACAAAGTTACCTTTTCTGACCACAATGGAATGAAATGAAGAGCAAGGAAAATTAGAAAATCCATAATTACATGGAAGTTAACACACAACAACCAAAGGCTCAAAGATGAAGTCAGCGGTAAATTACAAATAACTTGAGATAAACGAAAATGAAAACACAACTATCAAAACTTGTGAAGTACAGCAAAAGCAATGCTATGGGGGAACATTATGGGAGTAAATGTGTACATTTAAAAAGAAGAAAGATCTCAAATCAATAACTTAACTTTATACCTCAAGAAACTAGAAAAAGAAGAACAAACGAAATCCAAAGCTAAGAGAAGGAAGGAAATAATAAATATTAGAGATAAAATAGAGAATAGAAAAACAACAGAAAAAAATCAATGAGACAAAGAATTGTTTTTCTGACAGTATCACAAAATTGATAAACCCTTCACTAGATAACTACAAAACAAAAGAGAAGACTCAAACAACTAAAATCAGAAATGAAAGTGGGGACATTACAACTGATGCCATAGAAATAAAAAGGATTAGACAAGAATTTTATGAACAATTATAAGCCAGCAAAATGGTTAACCTAGAAGAAATGGATAAATTCTTAGAAACACACAATCTACCAAGACTAAATCATGAAGAAATAGAAAATTTTAACAGACCAATAATGAAAAAGGATAATGAATCATTAATCGAAAACCTCTCAAGAAAGGAAAGCCCAGGACCAACCAGATGGCTTCACTGGAGAATTTTACCAAACTTTCAGGGAGAATTAACACCATCCCTCTAGAAACTCTTTGAAAAAATTAAGGAGGAGAGAACACTTCTAAGGAGATAACACTTCTAAGCCTATTATATGAGGCCAGAATTACCCCTAAAACAAAGCCAGATAAAGACATTACAGGAAAATAAAATTATATACCAACAATCCTGATGAATATCAATGTAAAAATCCTCAGCAAAATACTAGCAAACTGAATTCAACAGCACATTAAAGGATTAAACACCATGATCAAATGGGATTTATTCCTGGAGCATAAGGATTGATCAGAATACAAAAATCCATCAATGTAATACACCACATTAACAGAATGAAGGAAAAAAACCACATGAGCATCTCAAATTGATGTACAAAAAGCATTTGACAAGATTCAACACCTTTTCATGATAAAAACACTAAAAAAAACCTAGGAATAAATGGTGACTACCTCAACATAATAAAGGTCATTAATGAAAAGCCCACGGCTAACATCATACTCAAAGGTGAAAGACTGAAAGCTTTTCCTCTAAGATCAGGAATAAAGAAAGGATGCCTGCTTTTGATACTTTTATTCAACACAGTACTAGAAGTCCTAGCCAGAGCAATTAACCAAGAAAAAGGAATAAAAAGCACTCAAATTGGAAAGGAAAAAGTAAAATTATCTCTGTCCACAGATGACATGATCTTATATACAGAAAACCCTAAAGATTTTACACAAACGATGTTAGCACTAATAAACTAATTTACCCAAGTTGGAGGATACAAAATCCATACACAAAAATCAGCTGCATTTCTATAACTAACAATGAACAATCTGAAAAAGAAATTAAGAAAATAATTCCATTTAAAATAGCATCAAAAAGAATATATTTAGGAATAAATATAACCAAGGACAAAGACTTATTCAGTGAAAACTACAAAACATTGCTGAAAGAAATTAACACATAAGTAAAAGGAAAGATGTCTTGTGTTCATGGATTGGAAGACTTAATATTGTTAAGATGTCCATACTACTCCAAGCAGTTTACAGATTCAACAAAATCTCTATCAAAATCTCAACAGTATTTTGCGCAGAAACAGAAAAATTTATCCTAAAATTCATATGGAATCTCAAGGGACTCCAAACAGCCAAAACAATTCTGAAAATGAACAACCAAGTTGGAAGACTCACACTTCCTGATTTACAAACATATTACAAAGCTACAGTAATCAAAACAGTGTGGTATTGGCATAAAGACAAATAGACCAATAGAATAGAATAGAAAGCCTAGAAATAAACCCTCAGGTCAAACGATTTTTAGCAAGGGTGCTAAGACCACTCAATGGAGTAACGGACAGCCTTTGCAACAAATGGTGCTGAGGAAACTGGATAGTCACACACAAAAGAATGAAATGGAACCCTTATCTTACACTATATAAATTAATGCAAAATTAATTAAAGACCTAAAACTATAAAACTTCTAAAAGAAAACATAGGGGGAAGCTTCATGATATTGGACTTGGCAATTATTTCTTGGATATGACATTAAAGGCACAGGCAACAAAAGCAAAAATAGACTAATGCAAGCACATCAAACAAAAAATTTTGTACATCAGAGGACACAATCAACAGGGCAAAAAGGCAACCTACAGGATGGGAGAAAATATTTACAAATCATATATTTGCAAATCATAAGGGGTTAATGTCCAGAATGTATAAAGAACAACTACAACTCAACAAAAAATCAACTTGATTAAAAATATGAGCAAAGGACTCAAACAGATATTTCTCCAAAGATGATATACAAATGGCCAACGAGTATATAAAAAGATGCTCAACATCATTAATCAGAGAAACGCAAATCAAAATCACAAAGAGATATCACCTCATACCCATGAGAGGGCTACTACCCAAAAAAAGAGAAAATAAATGTTGGCAAGGATGTGGAGAAATTGGAACCCTTGCATATTGTTAACAGGACCGTAAAACAGTGCAACTGCTGTGGAAAAATGGTACAGTGGTTCCTCCAAAAATTAAAAATAGAAGTACCGTGTGATCCAGCACTCCCACTTTTGGGTATATATCCAAAAGAATTGAAAGTAAGGTCTCAAAGAGATATTTGCACACCCATGTTCATCGCAGAACTAATCACAATAGCCAAGAGGTGGAAGCAATGCAAATATCCATTGACAGATGAACAGATAAACAAAATGTGGTATATACATAAAAGAGAATATTACTTAGTTTGAAAAAGGACACAAATCTTGTCACATGCTATGAGATGGATGAACCTTGAGGGCATTATGCTATGTGAAGTAAGTCTGTCGAAAAGACTAATACCACATGATTTTACTCATGAGGTGTGGAGTAGTTCACAGAATTCATAGAAACAGAAAGTAGAACGGTGGTTCCCAGTGGCTGGGGAGAGGCGGGTAAGAACTTTTTAAATGGGTATAGGTGTCAGATTTGCAAGATGAAAAAGTCTGGAGATCTGTTTCACAACAATTTGAATATACTTCACACTACTAAATTATACACTTAAACATGGCTAAACAGTAAATTTTGTGTTAGGTGTTTTTACCAAAAAAAATTTTTTAATGATACTAATTGTACTTTTGTCAATTTCCAAGTACATCCCTTGATTTGGCACTTTTGTTTCCTTAAACCTCTCTTTCCTTTTCTTGCATTTAGACATGGAGATCAACGAACAGATGTCTTTTTCCAGAAAAACAGAATATTCTCTAAATAACAGGGCATTCTCTCCAGATAGAAATGAAGAGATTTGACAATTACACATCACTGCAGAGCTTTAAAGACCTAGAACAAAAAAAAAGTCTTACTGCCAAGAATCCTTATAAATGAACAAACAGCTACTCCTTTCTGATTTGTTCTTTATAATACCTTATTACTCATAATCACACAATGCTAAAAAATAATTCCTTAAAATATAATTAACTTCTTAAGTCCTCATCTAAATTCTATTTCTCATACTTGGCATTTTAAAAAGGACAATAATTACATTAAAAATAAGTACAACACTAAATGAAATAATTATAAGTCAGAGGTTTTGTTCTCTCAAGTGGTACCCCATGAAATTGTTTACATTGCCCAGAGCATGCTGAAAATGAACACTACCACAGTCAGAGAGACAAAGGAACAACTCTTCCCTCACAGATTATAGAAACATCTCTAGCAGTGAAAAATGAGAACACTGGCCAAAAGAAAAGACCCAAAGACCACACATACGAATGCTTAAAAAACGAAGCAACAAGAGAAGATTGTTTAAGACTGTTATGTCTTCCTATTGAGAGGACGACTTTAGCATTGTGAAATGTCATTCTTTATCTTTAGTAATACTTCTTGTCCTAATGTCTAACTTATCTGATATTAACATAGCTTTATCATCTTCCTTTTGGTTAGTGTTTGCATGGTACTGTCTTTTCCTATCTTTCTACTTCCATTTTGCTATTTGTTTTATTTTAAATTTGTCTTGTGTGTTATTCCTTTATTCTTCTTTTCTTGCTTTTCTATTAATCAATTATTTTTAATATTCCATTTTATTTTTCTATTAGTTTGTGACATATTTTTGTGTTATTCTTTTAGTGGTTACCCAGCAAATTATAACATACATTCTGAAATTATTACAGTCTACCTTAACCACATTCCAAACAAACCAAGACCGTAACAATAATTTTACTCCACTAACCCTCCCCACGTCCTTTTTGCTAGTGTTCTTGTATATTATTTATTTCTACAATGTTTTAAATCTCAGAACAGTCATATTATAATTTTAAAGCTCAACTATTAATTACCCTAAGGAAATACAGATGAAAACTGCATATAGAGTGAACAAAATTAAGTAATACTATTCCACCTAAATTGTATTTGCTGAAATCCTCTACAGATACGTAGCCTAGAAGCCAGGTGCTCAGGGAGCATACATTAGTGTCCATATTCATAGGCACTGTGTATCTAACTGGTACTGCTTGGAATTTAGAGCCACCAGCCTCAATAGTGCAGAGCTTCTAGAACATCACAGGAACCGTGATGCAGCTCTAGGACCTACTAGTTATCCTGAACAGGGATCTCAACTTTCCCCCTCATCTAGCATGATACTTTCATTCTGATACCAGCTCTTAGTTAATATCAGCACTGATATTGGTTCCCCTACAGTGAACCCAGCATATATGGGTTAAAACTAAAGGCACATAGGCTTTAACAATTTGTGACTTCTATTTGGTTCCATAGCTTAGGGAGTCAGAGGTTAAAGAAACAAATATTTACATACAAGCGTAACTAAAGAACCAGGGAACTGGCAATGTGTGCCTCTAGTTTTAACCCATATATGCTGAGTTCACTCTAAGGAAACCAGTATCAGGGCTGGTATTAAATAAGAGCCAGTAACATATTTATGTCATTCTTTCCTCCTACTAGAATGTTTCCAAGAATACAACAGAACGAATTCCTACATGGGACAAAAGGGTCTGTTAACTAAACCTGTTAATGTCCTTTAACTCTGTTACATTGAATTATATAAAATTACCATTTTTTAAGGCCAACACCACTCAAATATTGGCAATTTCATATGGTTCAAAGTAATATTTAAGTATACGACCTAATAAAAATAATCAAGGTTTACTTAAACTGAATCCAGATTTCTTTCACTCAAATCAAAATTTGGAAGATTAAGCTTTAATATCTAAAGTCAAATTTTTAAAACATTATTCTGTCTAGGACACTCTAGACCAATGAAAAAAGAATGAAGTTCACGTTTAGCTATTCGCTAAAGAGAATTTGAGACAGAAGATAACTACGAAAGTAACTTTGCTATAGAAATGCTATTCTTTTAAAGGCTTTAGGAAGAAACAAATGAATTCTAGTCTTTGTCTTTTCTACTTCACAACAGTGGCTCTCTGTATTTCAACAGGCTTTGTGTGTACTGAAAAATAAGACTAACTTGGATTATAATCAGTAGAAACAAAATTTTCTGTTATTTCCGCTTCAGGGGCAAAGAACACTTCAGAGGGCAAGTTTAAATCAAAGTCCCCCAAATTTCTACTCTAATGAAAGCTTCCTTAGAAGGGAATTCATAGATTAAACATGAAGGATTGAACATATTTATCTTGGCTTTCTACTAAAATTTAAGTATAAAAGGCATACACCCACAAAGGCAAACAGAACTGCAGAGGAGACAGTAGTAGATAACAGATGTCAATAAAACTTTGGAAGGTGAAAAACAGATGGTCCAGTAATAAATGACTTAGCTTTCAGTTTTTCTCCAGTCAGGTAAGTATTCAGTTCATGCCAAAACTCTAGAAAAGTGAGGAGTTAGAAATATCAGGGGTTACTCTAAAAATAAGGCATAGGGCTGGGCCTGAAAACAGAAGAACTAGTTAAAAGTATTTATAATGAGCAGTTAGGTCAGCAGATTATTCTCCTAATACAAAGTAAGGTGATCAGTCCAGAGGTTGACTTTCTAGTCAGACTGAAACTAAGGGACTAGAAAAATCCTAAAGAATAGGTCAGTCTCTAGAGAGACTACAGACCCAGCTGAGGGGCTGGGGTCAGGAACTATTCAGAGGACAGAAGGATTAAACTGATAAATGAGAATTTCAGCCTTCTTCCTTCTAGTCTTCCAGAACAAAGACAGCCAAGCTTATCACCACCACCACCATCCACCCACCCCCAAAGGCAAGAGTTTGAACAATTCATCTGGAAAAACTGACTAAAGAAAAGACCTACAGATACTGACAACTGGAGGCGCCTGCAATAAAATAGGTCTCTGTTCAGTCACTCTGTAGTAAAAACCACCAATACAAGCCTTCACAAAGGAGAGCTTTCCACAGAATTTTAATTCCTCTCTCAAATATGAAGAGAAAGCTATGGATTATCAGACACTTGAGAAAAGCCTCTAACAAAACTGAGACTAAAGAAAACACACAGGAAAAAAGAAACTCCAAAGAGAAAGAGACAATATCGGAAGCAAAAGAAAATATCCTCAGAGACAAAGAAAACAAAATCTATAAAATAAGAACAAGATGTTATAAAAAAGTATTCACAGAAAAGGAAAAAGCCCTTAGAAAATTAAAAATATCATAGAAATAATTTTGTGCGTGTGTGAGAGGAAGATTTGCCTTGAGCTAACATCTGTGCCAATCTTCCTCCGCTTTGTATGTGGGATGCCTCCACAGCATGGCTGATAAGTGGAGTAGGTCTGCACCTGGGATCTGAACCTGCGAACCCAGGCCACAGAAGCAGAGCACACAGAACTTTTACCACTCAGCTATAGGGCAGGCCCCTAAAAAATATTTAATAGAAGGATTGGAAAGTAAGTTTTAAGGAAATTTCTCAGAAATTAGAATAAAAGACAGAGACAGAAAATAAGGAAAAAAACTAAACTAAAGGCAACGTCAGAAGATCCAATCTCTGACTAGCAAAAAGAGAACAGAACTTAAAGTGGGGGAGAAAACTTTTCTAAAAAATGCAAATGAACTACAGCTATATGCAATAACATGGATTAATCTTAGAAAAATATTTTTGCATAAAAGGCAAGTCATAGAAGACTACATAAGCTATAATACCATTTTGCCCCCCAAAAGTACAACTAAACAATAGTTTGTTTAGTGTCACATACATATGTAATTAACTACTTTTTAAAAAGTAAAGTGAATGAAAGACAACAGTTGGACAGTGGGAGAATCATGTATAACTATTCTTAAGTTGTGTGGTAGGTTCCCAGGTCATTTGTTTATTATTGTGTCATAGCTCACTTGTTTATTTTTATATGAATAAAATATTACACAATAAAAAATTTAAAACAAAATCAGCTTTTCTCTAAGATAAATGCTTGGCAGGTTATGAGGAGGTGTGGGGAAAACAAAGTTTGAGGTTTTGCTAGAATAAATATATTGTAAGGTAGTTTTCTAAAACTAATGTTTCCAGATCTAGCCTTTGAGTTTTCCAGATTGAAAGGACTCACAAGCATCCAGCCCAAGAAATGCCAACAAGACTCACACCAAGGCCTATCAGTGTAAAACTTCAGGACAACAGAGCTAAAGATAAGACTTTAAAATTCTAGAGGAAAACAAACAGATGAAACCCAGAGGACAGAGAATCAGAATCGCATCAGATTTTCCAATAGCACTACTAGCAGCTAGAAGATACAGACACAACACTTTACAAAATTCTATGGGACAATTATTTACAACCTAAAATTCCACACCCAGTCAATGAAGTAGTAAAGCGAATGAAGTATTACACTAAAATAAAGCAATCTTGAAATGGGCATAATTTATAAAAAATTATCTCCCATGCATCCTTTTTCGTAAGGCTCCTGGAGAATGTGCTTTATAGAAAGAAAAGAATAAAGCAATAAAGAAGACAACATTTCATCAAGATTTCATCAAAGAAACAAGGGATCTCTTATTTATTAACAGATGGAGACTCAGGACGAAAGGTGTGTAATAGTCTCAGAGAGTAATCAATTCAGACTGCAGAAGTGAGGGCTCCAGGAGGTATATCACCAAGAAAAAGATGAAACTGAGAAGAGTGCATGATTTTGAAAGTTCTGAGAGAAGATTTATAGTTTTGTTCCTTCCTTATTAAGTTGAGAACTTTCACCTTTTCACTTTAAGGAAGCACTTTACAGCTTCTCTTTGATGTACTGAATTGCCAGCAACACTACTCTTGCATTTTGGGGCCATTATCAAGTAAAATCAGGGTTACTTGAACACAAGCACCTCAGTACTGTGACACTCGATCTAATAACCAAAATGGCTACTAAGTGACTAACAGGAGGATATGGAATACAGTGTGGATCCACTGGACAAAGGGATGATTCATGTCCTGTGTGGGATGGAGCAGGACAGCGAGAGATTTCATCACACTACTCAGAATGACACGCAACCTAAAATTTATAAATTGTTTATTTCTCGAATTTTCCATTTAATATTTTGGATGGCAGCTGACTACAGGTAACTATAACTGCAGAAAGGGAAACCACAGATAAGTTGGGGGACTATCACACTCATTAAAGTGAGTCTAAATATGACCAAGTGCGACTCATTCAAATAAGGAAACTGATTTTATTCAATTGATTTTATTTAGTAAAATGCTAGAGCCACAAATCCTCATAATGATGAAAACAAGATGTAAAAGTCAAGCTTGTCTTGATTTCTGTAGTAATCCATAAATCTCTGCACCCTACTGCAACTACGAGCAAAAAACAAGGGATACAAATAATAACCTAGTACGTAGACCTAAGGAAGATAATCTATACTGTGGCCTAAATTCTCCTGATCTATAATCGGATCATAAAACTTCTATTCCCATTCTCACAAAGCCAAACTTCTGACAATAGAAAATAGCCTGAATTCCATCTTTATGCAGAGAAACTCAGAAAAAGGACTATCTCATCTACGAGATGTGTGATACAAACCACCTGGTGACCACTAAACAAATAACAAGAATAAAGACACAAATTACAAATAAGAAGAAAGCCAATACAGAAATTTACCTACCTGAATTAGGAATCCAAAAATCATGGGACGAGAAACAAAGGAAATGCAAAAGAACCAGAAAACAAGTGATAAAATGGCAGCAGCAGGTCCCCACGTTTCAATAATCACTCTAAATGTAAATGGATTGAACTCTCCAATCAAAAGACACAGAGTGGCAGGATGGATCAAAGAACAAGATTCAACAATATGCTGCCTCCAGGAAACACACCTCAGGCCCCAAGACAAACACAGACTCAGAGTGAAGGGATGGAAGACAATACTCCAAGCTAATAATGAACAAAAGAAAGCAGGTGTTGCCATACTTATATCAGACAAAGTAGATTTCACAGCAAAACAGATAAAGAAAGACAAAGAGGGGCAGTATATAATGTTAAAAGGGACACTCCACCAAGATGACATAACACTTATAAATATATATGTACCCAACACAGGAGCACCAAAATTTGTAAAGAAACTATTAACAAAACTAAAAGGAGACATCAACAACAAGACAATAACAGCAGGGGACCTCAACACCACATTAACACCAACGGATAGATCATCCAGACAGAAAATCAACAAGGAAATTATAGAATTAAATGAAAAATTTGACCAGATGGACTTAATAGATATATATAGGACACTTCATCCAAAAATAGCAGGTTGCACATTCTTCTCAAGCGCGCGTGGAACATTCTCAAGGATAGGCCATATCTTGGGAAACAAAGCAAGCATCAATAAATTCAAGAGGGTTGAAATAATATCGAGCATCTTTTCATATCATAATGCTATGAAACTAGAAATCAACTACAAGAATAAAGCCGGGAAAGTGGCAACAATGTGGAGACTAAACAACATGCTACTCAACCAACAATGGATTATTGAAGAAATTAAAGAAGAAATCAAATATTATCTGGAGACAAATGAAAATGAAAACACGCCATACCAACTTATTTGGGACGCAACAAAGGCAGTCCTAAGAGGGAAATTCACTGCAATACAGGTTCACCTCAATAAGCAAGAAAAATCTTACACAAACAACCTCAAACGACACCTAACAGAATTAGAAAAAGAAGAACAAACAAAGCCCAAAGTCAGTAGAAGGACGGAAATAATAAAAATTAGAGCAGAAATAAACGATATTGAAACAAAAAAGACAGCAGAAAAGATCAATGAAACAAAGAGTTGGTTCTTTGAAAAAATTAACAAAATTGATAAACCCTAGCCAGACTCACTAAGAAAAAAAGAGAGAAGTCTCAAATAAATAAAATTAGAAATTAGAGAGGAGAAATCACAACAGATACCAACAGAATACAAAGGATCATAAGAGAATACTATGAAAAACATTATGCCAACAAATTGAACAACCTAGAAGAAATGGATAAATTCGTAGACTCTTACAACCTCCCAAAACTGAATCGGGAAGAAATAGAGAATCTGAATAGACCAATCACAAGTAAAGAAATAGAAACAGTAATCAAAAACCTCCCCAAAAATAAGAGTCCAGGACCAGACAGCTTCTCTGGAGAATTCTACCAAACATTCAAAGAAGATCCTTCTCAAACTATTCCAGAAAATTGAGGAAGATGGAGCACTCCCTAACACATTCTATGAAGCCAACATCACCCTGATCCCCAAACCTGACAAGGACAACACAAAGAAGGAAAACTACAGGCCAATATCACTGATAAACATAAATGCAAAAATCCTCCACCAAATTTTGGCAAACTGAATATAGCAATACATCAAAAAGATTATACACCATGATCAAGTGGGATTTATACCAGGGACACAGGGATGGTTCAACATCCACAAGTCAACCAACGTGATTCACTACATTAACAAAATGAGAGACAAAAACCACATGATCATCTCAATAGATGCAGAGAAAGCATTCGACAAGATCCAACATCCATTTATGATCAAAACCCTCAATAAAATAGGTATAGAAGGAAAGTACCTCAACATAATAAAGGCCATATATGACAAACCCACAGCCAACATACTCACCAGACAAAAACTGAGCGTCATCCCTCTGAGAACAGGAACAAGACAAGGGTGCCCACTATCACCACTCTTATTCAACATAGTACTGGAGGTGTTGCCCAGAGCAATTCGGCAGGAAAAAGAAATAAAAGGAACCCAAATAGGCAAGGAAGAAGTAAAACTCTTGCTGTTTGCAAACGACATGATCTTATATATAGAACACCCTAAGGAATCCAGAGGAAAACTATTAGAAACAATCAACAGCTACAGCAAAGTTGCAGGGTATAAAATCAACATACATAAATCAGTAGCATTTCTATACACTAACAATGAACTAACAGAAAAAGATCTCAAGAACTCAATCCCATTCGCGATCGCAACAAAAAGAATAAAATACCTTGGGATAAATTTAACCAAAGAAGTGAAAGATCTATAAAACGAAAACTACAAGACTTTCTTGAAAGAAATTGATGACGACATAAAGAGATGGAAAGACATTCCATGCACATGGATTGGAAGAATAAACATAGCTAAAATGTCCATACTACCTAAAGCAATCTACAGATTCAACGCTATCCCAATCAGAATCCAATGACATTCTTTACAGAAATAGAACAAAGAATCCTAAAATTCATATGGGGCAACAGAAGACCCCGAATTGCTAAAGCAATCCTGAGACAGAAGAACAAAGCCAGAGGCATCAGAATCCCTGACTTCAAAGCATACTACAAAGCTGCAGTAATCAAAACAGCATGGTACTGGTACAAAAACTCATGCACAGATCAATGGAACAGAATTGAAAGCCCAGAAATAAAACCACACATCTATGGACAGCTAATGTTTGACAAAGGAGCTGAGGGCATACAATGGAGGAAAGAAAGTCTCTTCAACAAATGGTGCTGGGAAAACTGGAAAGCCACATGTAAAAGAATGAAAATTGACCATTCTTTTTCACCATTCACAAAAATAAACTCAAAATGGATCAAAGATCTAAAGATTAGGCCTGAAACAATAAGTCTTCTAGAAGAGAATATAGGCAGTACACTCTTTGACATCAGTTTCAAAAGAATCTTTTCGGACACCATAACCCTCAGACAAGGGAAACAATAGAAAGAATAAACAAATGGGACTTCATCAGACTAAAGAGGTTCTTCAAGGCAAGGCAAAACAGGAGTGAAACAAAAAAACAGCCCACTAATTGGGAAAAAATATTTACAAGTTATTTATCTGACAAAGGGTTAATCTCCGTAATATATAAAGAACTCACACAGCTCAACAACAAAAAATCAAACAACCCGATCAAAAAATGGGCAGGGGACATGAACAGACATTTCTCCAAAGAAGATATCCAGATGGCCAATAGACACATGAAAAGATGCTCATCATCACTAATCATCAGGGAAATGCAAATCAAAACTACACTAAGATATCACCTTACACCTGTTAGAATGGCAAAAATATCCAAAACGAAGAGTGATAAATGTTGGAGAGGCTGTGGAGAATAAGGAACCCTCACACACTGTTGTTGGGAATGCAAAGTGGTGCAGCCACTACAGAAAACAGTATGGAGATTTCTCAAAAAGTTAAAAATAGAAATACCTTATGACCCAGCCATCCCACTACTGGGTATCTATCCTAAGAACCTGAAATCAGCAATTCCAGAACTCCCATGCACCCCTATGTTCATCGCAGCATTATTCACAATAGCCAAGACATGGAACCAACATAAGTGCCCAGCAACTGATGATTGGATAAGGAAGATATGGTATATATATACAATGGAATACTACTCAGCCATAAAAAAGGACACAGTCATCCCATTCACAACAACATGGATAGACCTCGAGGGTATTATGTTGAGTGAAATAAGCCAGACAGAGAAAGACGAACTCTGTATGACTTCACTCATAGGTGGTAGTTAACATACAGACAAAGAGAACTGATCAGTGGTTACCAGAGGAAAGAGAGGGGTGGGAGGAGGGCACTAAGGGTGAAGTGGTGTACCTACAACATGACTAATAATAATGTACAACTGTAATTTCACAAGGTTGTTAACTATCATAATCTTAATAATAAAAAAAAACCTCAAGTTTTATTGATTGTATTAGTTCACACTTTTAGATTCATCAGTGCAGAAAGGCTTCTGCCTCTGTGTTAACAACGAGAGAGAACTGTTCAATTCACAGAACAGGAGGGACCACCACCAACAACACCACAAAAGAGAAACTTAAGCAGGTACTCTGCAGCACTGCAGTTACATTCACAATACTCAAATCAAGATACATATGGTGAAGAAGCTGTAAGTTTATTGCTGACATCGTTGCTAGCTGGATTTCACAAAACAACCATCCCCTCACTGAAGAGAAAAAAGAAAAAGGAAGGGGTTTGGGGAAGGCTAAGGTTTTTGTTTTTAAGGTGATACAATTTTAAAAGCTTAAAAAAGGTGAAGCTATTTAATTTCTACTGCAGAATAGATTATTCTTTTTTTTTTTTTTTTGAGGAAGATCAGCCCTGAGCTAAGATCTGTCACCTAACCTCCTCTTTTTGCTGAGGAAGACTGGCCGTGAGCTAACATCCGTGCCCATCTTCCTCCACTTTATATGTGGGACACCTACCACAGCATGGCTTGTCAAGCAGTGCCATGTCTCCACCCAGGATCCAAACCGGCGAACCCTGGGCCGCCAATGCAGAACGCGCGAACTTAACCGCTGAGCCACCTGGCCGGCCCCAGAATAGATTATTCTTAATGAAATGGTACTTATATATGCTACAGGGAATTTAACAAATTGAAAACATTTACTAAGTCATCTGTGACACTATATACTTTAAAATAATTGTTCACCCATTCTAAACTTGCTTTCATGTTCTCTTTCTCTTTCTCTCTCTCTCTCTGGTTGTAATGAAGAAGAGTAAGTAATAAAGTCTCTTCCTTACTACTTATATATTCACTCTCCTACACAGTCAGGCCATAGACTTGAAAGGGGCCTTGAAATTTTTTCCTATGTGGAGATGGCTTGGGAATCAGAACCATCAAATTTCTAAAGAAGACAGCAGGAGAAGTTCTGAGCAGAAGGTTCAGATGTAGAAGTTAAACAATTTCCTAGTGTACTCCTGAGCCAGGTCTTCATTCACAGCCTAACTTTCCTGCAGTGTTTTAAATTTAAGTGTTCAACCTGTGAATTCCTATCTACAGTCACAGAATCTTAGAAGGAATATCAGAGGTTGTTTAATCCACTCTTGACTGGAGTCATAGGTATTTCCTAGAACATGCATGATGTGTGGTTCTCCAGCCTTTGCTGATCACTCCAAGGCAGCCTACCTTAAAGCTGGACAGTTTCATTGCAAAATTTGTTCATATACCGTGCTAGTGTCACATTCCTAAGGCAAGTATAAATGACTTTCATATTATCCAAAAGTTCTGTAGAGGGAAATTATTCTTTTAATCTTGGTCTAAATACAGGATACATGCACCCCAGTGTGTATGCACGACAATCTAATGAGTTGTGAGAAGAAAACATTACAACTTCCATTGATATTTTTTATTTTGATTTTTTGTTATATGATGTTCATAATATATAGGAACAATTACCTGTGTATAATTTATAACTAAACATAAAAATATTAGAGACATGCTAAAAGGTGTGGGTAAGCAAAATAATTTGGAGGCCACTACTCTAGATAGATAATGCCCTTTCCTTATTTTTTTTTAAATATTAGGTCATGTGGGCCCACCTATATGATTATGGATCCTTGATAGATATTAAGTATTCATAATCAGTGTACCATCAATCATGTATAAATATTTAGCATCAGAACTTAATGGAACCCAAATAATCTTTCAAAATATCAAAATAATAAAGTGATTTCTCGGCAAAAGAGTAAAGAGCTACTGGCAGAGAACTGGATCATTCAACTCTCCATCAAGTTTATACCATACATGTGGCAAATGCGTGCACACACACATACGTACATACACATACACCCAGAAGGAGATAAAGACGTATGAGGACATCTTTCATAATCCCACCAACCTAAATCTAAAAAACGCAACCTAATTTGACTGAATTTATCTATATTTAAAGGCCTAAGCTGGATTCCTCAGAATATTAACATTGGAAGTGATCCCAAGAAGATATCAAGACATTTTGATTAACATTTAAAATGATAACTGTTATGCTTGAAATTAGCCTTTCAAGTATATTACTCTTTAGAGCATACTATCAAAATGCTTTATTATAGTCAGATACAGGAAATACTTTACGTTTTTAAAGAAAATGCTCATGTTACAATATTCTAAAAACAAGGCAAGGGAATGAAGAATGAGTCTTTGAAAAGTTGCCATATCTAGGATCTTGAAAAAGGCAAGCACATTTAAATCAAGTTGTCAAGGCACACTGTTAGCTTTCTGTTATTTAAAACCAAAAGAACCTATTGACCAAAGTAAAAATCCTGAGTTATGTACTAACTATAAGAGTCCCTGCAAAGTTCAGAGTTTAGGCCAACATTTGTTAAGAATTAGTTCTATAACATGGTTGGTAACTACAAATAAGACTTTGGGATTATATTAGGATTAACAAAGAAAACTGTTTAAAATACACCACAGGCATTAAGAACCACCAGTACAGTGCAGAAGAATCAGCAATTTCATTAAAGAATACTTCAGTAGTACCAGAAGGTATCAGGAGAGGGCCTCCAGAAATCATGGTACTAAAGCTTTCTCATAACATCTTTCCCAAGTAAACCAGGGAATGAATTAATCCCCTGGTACTGATTGCTAAAAACAAGGTTTAAGTTCAAATCTGTCAACATGTGATTAAGACTCTAGCTCAGAAATCAAATCTGGGAATTTTTCTCAAACTAAAAACATTCACCCCTAACCAGGAAAGCAATATTCAAATGTCAAATAATGTTTTCCAGATTACAACTTTGCACCAAAGGATCAAATTCTTTTAACAGCTTCAACAAAAGTGCCAGCTCTTTAGAATATTATTTTAAAAAATCTATGTGAAGTCTAAGAAGATCGTGAAATCACAAATACGATGGAGAAGCAACATTTGCTATCTTACTGTCCAAAAAGGAAATAAATTGCCAACAAGAATTTCTTTGTCTTAGGCCCCTACAGACTCAGAACATTCCACATCATCAAATCTATTTCCTAATAAATACTTTATTACAATTCCAGAGGCTTCTTTTACCTCAGTAGGCTGAAATTTCTATTATTTTGAGGTGGGATTGAATTTTTTAAAAAGACAAAACTTTTTTGGATATCAGAAATCACCAAAATAGACATTAAAGAAAACAACGTTTTGCAAAAAAAAAAAAAATTGAGCACTGATTAAAAAGCAAAAGTACCTGAGGATCTAAGTATAGTAAATGACTAGATTCTTAAACATGCCACAAAACTCTTTCTTAATTATTCTGAAGAACATGGCTATACATTAAATAGGACTGTAAATAAAATAAGGACAATTAGGTCCTGAAGCATGTGGTGTTGGAGGTATGAAATACTAAGTGATATTCTGCTTCATCTTTAACACCATATTAAAGGAGGTAGAATCTGAAAACATCTCACTCTTAAAAGCAATTATTTTAGAAACGAGATAAGTTCTCTAGAAAAGTCTTCTTTTCCAACATTCTCAAAATTACTAAGCATCTATAATTTTAAAGTACTGTCTATAAAAATTTCAATTGCTCTGAATTAAACTCTACGACTCTTGACCAAATGACAATGTAAAGATAATACGAAAACTAAGTCAGATTGCTAAAAGGAAAAACAATTGCAAAATGGAGTTGTGTATATTAAAAGAAGCATATAGTACCTTAGAATTATGAAAGTTATAGCTCAGCTCTAGTCACTGCTGTAACCATTATTTGGGAATTTTCTTCTGTTTGGAGACCATGAATTATGGTCTGAAATGAAGAGGAATACTGAAGAACTGGAACAATCAAGAGTTGATGGGCCAGTATGACTAAGTATTCAAAATTATGATGTGAAAGAACACCCCAGGGCTTGCTTCGGCAGCACATATACTAAAACTGGAACGATACAGAGAAGATTAGCATGGCCCCAGAACAAGGATGACATTCAAATTCGTGAAGCATTCCATATTTTTCATGGACTTCTGGGTCTTTAGTGAATCATTAAAACCACAAATTTAAACCTGTTACTGCCAAGAATCTACTTGATTTGAAGTCTCCTATGGAGCCCTGGGAGCCTCCAAATTCATTTAGTGTTCCAAGAAATCACAGAATCTCATAGCTAGAAAGTATTTAAGCAGTTCTTTACATCAGCTTTCTCTTTGAGCTATCTACTCCACACCTTATTGATTGGTACAAGAATATTCTTGGAAAGACCCAGAATATCAACGAGTAGTGGTCAAAAGCATGACTTTTGGAGCTGGAAAAACTTGGTTCTGACATCCAGTAAACTTTTTACTGTGTGTGAAATTGACAAGTCACTTCAACTTCGATCTTCTGTATCCTCACTTATAAAACAGAGATAGTAAAACTTCACAGTACAGTGTTTGTAGTGAGGATCCACTACTGCATTCGAGCACTTAAAATGCTTGTATCAAGAAATATTTGCTGAATAAAAAAGAACATCCCAAGGACTAGGGATTATTAACTCAGAGAAGGGACTACAGAGAGACACACATTGAGAAAGTAATTTATGCCTGCACAGGCATTACATATTCTGACTGGCCCTAACTGGAGAAATACTTGTTGTTAGTGCCTTGAGTAGATTCTGACTCCTGGTGACCCTGTGTACAGAAGAGCTAAATGGAACCCTGCCCAGTCTTTTTGCACCATCCTCTCAACCTTCCCACACTGTATCAGACAATGCTCCGCTGCTTTTTATAGGGTTTTCACGGCCAGTTATTTCTGAAGTAGGTAGCCAGGTCCTTCTTCCGAGTCTGTCTTAGTCTGGAAGCTCTGCTGAAACCTGTCCACCATGGGTGACCCTGCTGGTATTTGAAATACCAGTGGCACAGCTTTCAGTATCACAGCAACACGCAGCCACCTCAGTACGACAACCAACAGATGGGTGGTGTGGTTCCCTGACCAAGAAACGAACGAACCCGGGCCACAGCTGTGAGAGCACTGAATCTTAACCACTAGACCACGAGGGCTGGTTGGAGAAATGCAGGGAAGCAGATTTGAGTTTAATATGTTAAATTTGTCTAACAGACATCCACAAGTAGAATGGGTTTCTTTGGGAGATCCTAAGAGGCCGATAACCACTTAGGGAGAATGTTACAGAGCTGAATAAAATGATTATGGAAATCCCTCCCAATCTAAGATGTTGTGTTAATGAAAGGCTCAAAAAGAGACATGGAACTTTCTTAGGACAACGCTCCAGCACTCTTGTCTTACCCCTCCAGACAGCTATAGCAAATTGACAGGGGGAAAAAACGAAAAACACAGAATTAAAAATAATCATTGCTACTAACTGCCAGATTATCTGCCATCAGATTACCTGGAAACAAAATAAATCAGCCAATTATCTCTCATTTCCTACTTTAAAGCACTGTTTGGAGGTTAGTAAGACTGCAGTGACTTCTAGCAATTTCATTGTGGCCTTTTGACAGCAGATATGGAAAGTAATGGGGAACATCTTTCTTTTACCTAAATTTCTACTTTATTCATTCCTACTAAAAGAGTTAATTATCGAGCTTCAAATCTTGCTTTAATTTAATCTTAAGACCAATTGTGTAATTTTTTTTCTCAGGTGTTTTAGGAAAATTAGTCTACTTAGATGATCTCCCAGCTCGGCACGTTACCAACTTTTTGGCAGTCTGGATCCTTCTAAGACCTTCTACACTCTCCTCCTTTATGTTATACTCCTCACATTAAGTATATGATAAAAACTTAACAATACTGAGCCATCTGTGTTGTGGCAGAATGAGCAAAAACTCAGACTCAGCGATGTACCAGCTCTCTGGTCTTAAGCAAATTTAAAATTTTACCTAAGTCCTAATTACCTCATTTGTAAAAAAGGAGATCAAATCTACCTCAAAAAGCTGACATGCAACTTAGATTACATAATATATATGAAAAAGGTCTTGCACACATTACTCAACAAGCTGAGTATGATACCATATAATAATAATGAAACAAATTCACTTCCATAAAACATTCTTTTCTTTTTTTCCTGCTTTATCTCCCCAAACCCCCCCTGTACACAGTTGTATATCTTAGTTGCAGATCCTTCTAGTTGTGGGATGTGGGACGCTGCCTCAACGTGGCCTGACGAGTGGTGACATGTCCGCGCCCAGGATCCGAACCCTGGGCCGCCACAGCGGAGCGCGCCAACTTAACCACTCGGCCACAGAGCCGGCCCCCCATAAAACATTCTTGCAAAGATTACTACCAACAACATGAAAAAGATTCTCAATTACTGAATGAATCATTAAAATTCAGTATTCTCAGGGCAGGTTTCTTGGTGTCTTAAGGCAACACCAAAGACAACAGAGGGATAGTTCTCACCTTCATTCCCCTTTCTTAACTATAATTCTGCAACATTATGTTGTGGTTAATGTGAGACTTTAATTATGAGCTCTCTTTTCCACCCCATCCTCTCAATGCAGAAAAAGTTTCACAATCTGTTTAACTGGCTATATCACTAAATAGAAGAGGTCTTATTTTAGATACTGTAAATAATTATTTTTTCTTATTATTTTGTTTAGATATCTGAGAATCCAGAATGTCATTGCTTTTATTTTAATGATGAACAGTATTAAAATAACTCTAGGTAATCATTACAGTACTTTATTTCCATTGCTACTCATCTGAAAAAGATGATAAGAGTTATTTAAAAGTAATAAGAAACTAAACAGGGGTAGTGACAAAATTAGCTTTTGTCACCACTCTTAGATTTCTGCCCTCATTCAAACAAGATGATCTAGTTACCAATATTTGAAAAAAGGAAAAATTTTCTTTTCCCTTTTTCTTATGCCCTGCTTGACAGAACTGGTATTCTTCAATTCTCTGACATGGTCAACAGAGTAAAGAGGCAAAAATACTGAACACAGAGTCAGACAGAAGCCAGGGATCTGCTCCTGATTATCACTCATAATTAGCTCTATAACCTCAGGCAGCTTTTAACATCTTTGGACATCTAAAATGAGGAGTTTGATTACGATTATCTCTAAGGCTTAACAGTGTATGAGTTAATCACCTGGCAACAGCCAGTGATCTACTGGCTGAAAATCATTTGTAATGGAAGGAACTCATTTTGTAACCCAAGGTTTCTGAATTCTTAGATTCTTCATATTTTACAATTTTTAAATCTGTGTCAGGATTCCTTATCCCAGTAGATGTTACTAGGATAAAAGAAAATGTACGTGTCAGTTCTTAATAAATATTTGACTTGCTTGATGGCTGAAGATAGAAATATTTTTATTTTTATTTATTTATTTTTTTTGGAGGAAGATTAGCCCTCAGCTAACTACTGCCAGTCCTCCTCTTTTTGCTGAGGAAGCCTGGCTCTGAGCTAACATCCGTGCCCATCTTCCTCTAGTTTATACGTGGGACGCCTACCACAGCATGGCTGCCAAGCAGTGCCATGTCCGCACCCGGGATCCGAACCAGCGAACCCCGGGCCACCGAGAAGCGGAACGTGCGAACTTAACCGCTGCGCCACCGGGCCGGCCCCCAGAAATATTTTTATAATATATAAACCAATAAATCCTCACTAATTCTTTTTACAAAGTTAAAATCAAATATCTTTTATATATTTAAAATTATTTGATTTAAGAAAAAGATATTTTCAAAAAGTCTACCTATATATAAAATGAGAGACACAAATTAATACATAATATATACTGTAACCCTGAAGTATGAAAGCTCAAAAGTAAAATCTAGCCTACTTCCATTGACTGACAAGATCACAGGTCATGATGATGTAACATCAAAATAAGTCAATTTTTAACAAATACTTACTAAGCCCAAATTGTGCTAACTTGCCAAAGTTGACTATCTATCTTGAGATAAAAGTTGTACTTCGATTTCTGAAGAAAAACCAATCTGTTCTGGTGATTATCTTATATAATACATAATCCTGATCTGTCCTTCTGTCTATTTATCTACCTATGAGTCTTTGGAAGCTAACAATCACAAAGCAAGACCTTTTAACGACGTTCTGGATAAACAAAAGAGTAGCAGACTTTGGATGTCAAAATTCTCCTCCCTTACTCCTAAGATTCAAGGCTACTGATAAAGTACCAAGTCTCCTGTGAATAAAAGGGGAAAGTAGAAGTTAGGTCACATACTGTATTTCTTTGGAGGTCTAATTACTCTAAAGCCTGTATCTATTTTGCAATATAAAGAAAAAGGAGGTTAAATTTAACTTAAATAGTGAACTGAACTTTGTATTATGTTGAGCCTTCTCATAAAAGCTGTTGCTCAGAATAGAAGCAATATAGCTCAGATTTAAAAAAGAAAAAAACACTTTAAAAAGCATCCCTATAATGATAAACTTTGCATGACAAATTTACCAAGGTCAAGAACACCCTATCTATACCTTCAATTTCACTCTTAGGACAACTATATTAAATGTCAACATAAGATCATCAAGGATAATCAAACTCTCTTTTGGGCCACTATACAAATATATTATATTAAAGGAAACATACACATTCTAGACCTGTGAGCTAGGGTCAATAAACCTAAAAGTTAGTTGCTTTGGCAACCAAGTTTTGCTCTGTAAAGTACCTTTAATAAAGAATAACTAAAAAGCCAAAATATATCTTCATCTCTGATTTATCCTCACTTTTCCAGTCCCATATCATTCCCTTAACAAGGAATTAAATAATCCCTTGACAGTGTCAGCTACCTGACATACTAAATACACAGAAAATAGAGATCTCTATCGGTTTTCATCAAAAAATAGAATTTTTCAAGTGTTTTGTGGGGAAATGGACAGTATCTTACTAGTTGCTCCAAGCAAATCTTCGGGTTTTGAGTTTTGTTTACCTTTAATTATCTTTTATTCTAACATTGTCATTAAATCCTTCCTACTTTTCTACTGTCTATTCTATTTCCATAGTTATCAACTCAGTTCAAAATTTACATAGGGCATCTACTACGCTATATCATACTCACTGTACTCAATTTAGCCCATATCCTAATGATCTGTACTAGTTACTTCTCAAGTTATAATCCTCTATTTATCAATGTCCTGTCAGTAGGACAGTCATCCCATCACTGCCACCTACTGATTCTGGCCTAGGGGCACCACCTGGTGGTCAGCAACAGGAATTATCCTTCCCACCACCTCATTTCTCCCGCCTTGGGAAAACAGTACACCTGGACTTTCTGGTATTGCTCATAACTCAACCTTAGAAATCTCCCTTTCATTTAAACAGAGCAGGATGCCATCTTGTTGTAATTTATCATGGAGGGCTTATTTATGAACTCTGGGCAACCTACAAACTCTAAGTATACAAATTATTTGTTACTGATAAAGAATGAGAACGAATGAGTTTTTGAGAGCTAACTCAAAGATGAACTCCAGACAGCAGCAGGCACTGAGGTCTATGTGCCTTTGCTGGTGTTGGCCTCTGCTGGGAAGTCTTTCCAGCCAGGCCCAGCCCTGATTCCACTTTGTGGAGATAAGCGCCAGTGGGGACAGCAGTCTGAAGCTCCTTCAGCTCCTGCGGTGCCAGCCTGGAGGGAGAGAAAGCAGCTGGGGCAGTGCTGCAAGGTACCTCCAGTACAGGGGAAGGGTGACAGGTGGTACCTGCCCACAGCTATCCAATTCTGTTACATAGAAAACCCACATGTAGACCTGGAAACCATGATTCTATCAAGGGTGGTTTAGCCTTTTCAGTGTGAAATCATCCTAACATTTAGAGTGGGAATTACCAGGAAGAGTAATCCTACTTCCCCACCTTCCACCCTGCCGGCCTGCCCCAATCCTTTCCTCTTTTCTTTAACTTCTAGATTTAGCCAGTCACTACAAAAAAATTCCCCTTCTCTCTGTCCATACCACAAGTAACCCACAAAATTTTCCTAAGTGCAGCCTAATACAGGTATTCTGCTTTTTCTAAATTTACCTATAAACAGGAAAATGATATAGTGAGCTCTGAAGTAATACTAACCTTGATAGAGAATCAGGATCACTAACCTTAAACTATCCCTTCATAGGCTTCCGATGTTTGCATTTACCTTCTCATTTCTCTCTAATTAAGCTTTCTCTTTCTCAGAACTTTTGGCAAAAAATCTCATTCATTGTTACTGTTTTATAAAAGGAGTATTTAGGTAGTATTGATTGGTATTACTTCATTATGTAGTTACCACTGTAATTGTGGAAGAATAATATCTCACCTAGATTTTGGAGGAATGGATTTTTTGGGCTACTCTGGGAATCTAAAAACCATTTCTAACACTGAAATTCAAAATGACTTTTCCCATAGAAATAAACAATTGAACATTGTTTTATAAGTTGGCAGATGGTTACACTATATGACAGTAACTTCACAGGTGAGCTCTCTGATACCTTAGCTGTCTTTTTCCTATTTTATTCCATCTTGAACACAACTGTTCAAAAAAAACCTTGAATATGATATTTTCAACATGCAAACCCCTTCAAAAATCTGAGGGCTCCCTATATCCAATCACATCATTAAAATTATTTAGTTTCACATTCATAATGCTGGATCAAAAACCTCTCTCCTAAATTGAAATTTTAAAAATCAGCTTTATATAATCACACACTCTTCCAATCTTCTCTCTTACTAATTCCTCTAAATGTCTTACTAGTCCTCATACTGGTTAGGCCCTAGGGTTCTATGTGGGATATAAATAAAGATAACTAATGCATGGCCCTTGCTCTCCAGAAGCTCACAACCGGGGTCTTGTTTTCTTCTTTTTTTAAAGCACATCTCAGCTATCTTGAAACTTGAAATTTGCATGTATGTATTGTGTTGTCTTACGATGGAGAAGACCTATACTGACTGTGCCTCACATTCCTAAGACATCCTCTAAGGAGTACATTCTCTATAAAGCCCTTGTCAATAATGACCTCATACTTAGCTCTCCCTTCTCTGAACTTCTACTGCCCTTAATTTCAGTAATACCTGATTACATATTGTTCTATCAAAGCTTTTAACTGCTAGATTGGATCCTGCCAAATTCATGAATTATTCAATAAAGCCAATGAGATCTTTAAAATTTACTCAGTTCAATTTTGTTTTTTAACATGGTGAAAAGTATTAACACTTAAACCATACAACATAAGTTTAAAAATATATATAGAGATCAAATTCTCATTAGTGAGAACTGTTCCAAGCATTGCTCCTCACCCATCTGGCACACATAGACAAGAAGCTATGACTTATGGCCTTAATGTGCATTATCACTCCCTCCCCTTAACAATGCCAAGAAAAACAATTTTCAGTAAAATTTCTTTATAGTACAGGTCTTTGGAACCTTTCTCTTGGTTCTTCCCTCTGCCTGGTCTGCTCTTTCCCCAGATCTCCTTCAGGTCTCGGCTCGTATATCAGTGAGGACTTCCCTGACCACTCTGCTTAAAATTTGCTGCTCTAGCATTCTTTTATCTTCTTTCACAACCATCATATTATTTTACTTATATGTTTTGTTTACCTCCTCTTACTATCACAAGCCACATCCCAGATATTGTCCACTACAACCGAACCTAGGCATGCTCATTCATTTACATATTGTGGGTGGCTGCTTTCATGCTGTGATGCAGAGTTGAGTAGCTACAACAAAGACCAT
This sequence comes from Equus quagga, assembly GCF_021613505.1. Lineage (NCBI taxonomy): Eukaryota > Metazoa > Chordata > Mammalia > Perissodactyla > Equidae > Equus > Equus quagga. The sequence goes on along the minus strand of NC_060267.1, from coordinate 102,947,922 downwards.
ATGGTTGAAAATATTTACTATTACTATTTACAGAAAAACTCCGCAGACCCCTCACTTAATACAACACTAGGTCAAACACTTATAAACATTTATTGAAAAGTACGAACAAAAAAACACTGGGGGAAAACACTTCTGATCCCAGTGTTTTATAAAAGATAGAAGAGCTTGTAAACTGAGATATCACCACGAAAACTTTCAGTATACTTAACCAGGTTTGCACCTTCTTGTGTGCAATTTTTCATATTCCACATCACCGACTCAAAAAACAAAGTTGGCAGGAGCACTAAAGATCAGATTGTTAAGTAACCTGGCTAAAATCACTCAGCTGGTAAGTGGCAAATCCAGGACAAAAGCCTTTTTTTTTTAAACTGTTTTCCATTATACTCAAGCAAGTTTTAACAAAATAATTATTTTCCAATCTTCTATTTGAGCAGGTGAGATATAAAATCTGACTTTATAATGTTATAAGGAATCTGAGTATTTAAAAGTTTGACTCACCATAAAACAACAATTATAATACGCAAAAACTTGAGGGAACCAAACCAACTGAACCTACTGTGAATTCTCAAGCCTCCTTTCTCCTCTAATTCTACTTTCCATTTCTCCCCTTGATGTTATTACTTAAACATTAACACCATCCTAATATTTTGGCACATTTATATACTCACTGAAATTTCACAGCATTTACTTAATCTCCATTTACACCAGGAAACATATACTTGATTTTTGGACCACTATGAATCATTGCTTCAAAACATGGCCTGTCTCTAACCTGTTGTCATGAAAACACATATTCAATAGCTATTTCCTTCTTCCATTAGGCCTTCTGTGCAATAATTTAGTAGTTTTTCTAAGACGTTTTATGCTTTGCATAAAATCTACATCAAGACTCACTGTTATTTTCTTCATAGAGAACCCCTTTCTTGGTGTAATATACCAATAATCAACTCCATTTGCCTTCTAGGGAAATCCTATTCGGACCTTCAAAATCTTGCAAACTGACCATTGTTATTCTCTTGCTGTGATCTCTCCAGCTCCTCTATTTAAAGCTCTATTTCAGTCATCACCATTTCTTGTCTAGATTCTACCACAAATTCCTAACTGGTCTCCCAGCTTCCACCCTTAACCCCCTGCAGTCTATTCACACAGCAGCCAGAGTGATCCATTTTAAAAATAGATCAGATCACATCACTCCTATGCTCAAAACCCTCCAATGGCTCCCCATCTCATTCAGAATACAGCCAAAGTCCTTAAAATGCCTACGAAGTCCTACTTGATATGGCCACCTGTGACCTCTCTGACCTCATCTCTTACCACTGTCCCCTGCTCACTCAGCTTTTTCACACTGGCTTCCCTGTAATTCCTTTAACACGTCAGGCAGGCTCCCACTCTGGGCTTACTTCATCTGCCTTGAGTACTTATCCCCCAGATAGCCAGCCACATGACTAACTCCTTCATCTCCTCAAGTCTTCACCTAAATGTCACCTTCTCAATAAGGCTTACCCTTATCCTACTTTACATTGCAACTCACCTCCCCTCTACACATACTCCTGACCTCTTATCTTAGTCTAATTTTTTCCTTTTTTCTATAATACTTATCATGTTCCAACATAACATATAATTCATTTATTCTATCTATTGTATCCTATCTCCTTTAATACAAAGTAAGCAGCAGAAAGGCCAAAATCTTTGCCTGTTTTGTTTTCTAATGTATCCTAACTACCCAGAACACTGCCTCGTACATAGTAGGTATTTAATAAATATTGATGAATGATTGAATGAAAGCTTACTCCATTTCAAAAATTTATCCACGTACATTCTCAACTAATTAGATCCATGTACAACTCACTAATTAGACATTCCTTCTTGCTCCCTAAGTCTACTTACAACTCACTAATTCATTGAACAAATAAACCAAGGGCAGAAGTATTAGGCAAGGGGAATTCAAAGATTGATAAGACACAATCCCTGCCCTCAGGTAACTCTTCTTTCCACTTCCACCATTATTTCCTTGATCCAAACTATGGTCATCCCTTATGTGGACTGCTATCATAGCTTTCTGGCTGGTCTACCTGCATTCAATAGGAACCTACTCCAATCCATTCTCTGAACTACAAGCATAGTGATATTTTCTAATCACAAAGTTGATATTGCCCTCCTTCCTTAAAATGCTTTGATGCTACTCATTCCTCTGAGGTGGAGAAAAACTGCTTAATATTGTCTCCAAATCTCTGTATGAACTGCTTCCTACCTATCTCTTCAACCTGAACCAGCGTGAGCTTGCATGTGCACACATACAAACACACACCTGCCATTCGATCTCTCATACTCAGCAAACTGCCTCCCATCTTAGTGCCTTTGGACCTGCAGTTTCCTCTCCATCACTAATTACCTCAGCTTATCCATTAGATCTCTGTCACTTCCTCAGGGAAGTCTACCCTGACTTCCTTAACTAGGTCAAATGTCCATATAAGTAGCACTTATCACAGTTGAAAATTTAGATTTGTTCAAATGATTATTTGTCCAATATGTGTCCCCATCATATTATAAACTCCATGAGAGTAAGGATCACATCTGTTTTGTTCATCATGCTATCTGCAGTGCCCAGCACATATCAGATACTCTCTATATACTTGTTGAATGAATGAATGAATGAAAGTATAAACAAAAATATGGAAAGGAGTGCTGATTCCTATATGGGGCAGGGAGTCGCATGAGGCAAAGTCCACATGGGCTAAACTATGGAAGGTCTTGTATGTCATTTTAAGGAATTTCTTTACCCCTCAGGTAATGGCAGAGCCAGTGAAGAGTTTTTAAGCAGTGGAAATGACATGATTTGTTTTGCATTTCAGACAGCTCTCACAACTGCATGCAGTATGGAGAAAGGATCTGAAAGGGCAATGAGATGGTTGAAGGCTCAAACTAGGGCACTGATTTGGGAATGGAGAACAGGGGCAAGCTTCGGGATCATGTGATTCAGAAGTGGAAGGGGTCAGGATAACTAAGGTTGCCAACCTCGTGTCCTCAATGATTTCTACTATATTCACTCAAGTTTGGAAACAACTGAGATAGAACACATACTAGAAGACAAAAAGGTTTATGAATTCAAATTCAGAAATGATAAGTTTGAATTGCCCAGGCAGACAACCAACAGAGACTTAGATAATCAACTCTGAAGATCACAGAATTGGTCAGATTGGAGACCAAAATTTTGTGGAAGCTGAAAGTATGACACCAGTATGATACCAGTTAAGTTCACAAAGGAGTGAAAAGAATGGTATGGGCTATGGTTAAAACTCCAAGAGACATAACACTTAAGATGTAGACAGAGAAGAGGACCGGCCCATTATTCAATAAATAAACACTATTTTTGCCCGAGGTATTTGTGTGCAAAATGTTGTCCTGCTAGGTCTTGGGAGGGATATAAAGCTAAGACATGGCACCTGTCTTGAAAGCGCTGTCAACAGTTTTAGGCCTTCTCTCAGTGTATCAGCCAAAATGTCACAGCCTTTATCATTCAAGTCCATAATATAACTTGAAAGAGTCTAAGTTTACTAAGAAAGCACTAATTAGTTTCATTCCCAAGGTCTTTGAATTAGAGGATATCCTTACTCCCTATTACCCACATCAACATCCTGAAGCCCCTCCTTCAAAGCATTCCCAGATCCTCTGGACAGAATTACTCTATCCCTAAACACATATGTTTTTATATTGCTTGTGGCACTCATCACATTACATCTTGTATGATACTGTGGAGGCAGCACAGTGTTGCAGAAAGAAAACTAACCTACAGAAATCAAAAGCTTCACCCCTTATTTATAAGTTGTGTGATCCTTAAATCACTTATGCTTCCTAGTCTGTGAAATAATGACAATAAGGACCTTCATTACCATCTCATAGAATTATTAAGAAGATCAAGTGAGAGAATTCATGTTAATGTGCTTTATTAAAATTCACAAGTTATTTTCTCTTCTGTGTGTACATCTTATCTTTCCTGACAGTCTTAAAAATCTTAAGAGCTGGGATCAAGTGTTATGTATCTAAATGTCCACTACAGCGTTTTTCAGAATATCTTGCAACTAATAGGCACTCATAAGTTTGACGAAATATGTTGAATAGATTATATGAGATGAAAAAGAGAGACAAGTTTACACCCTACCTCATTCTAAAAAAGACCTGAGGCAGCTGACATGCATGCTTCTTTGACCACCTTTAATTGACTAACCATCTCACCAATAAATCTTGTTTTCCTTGCTCATATCATTCCCCTTTCTGAAATAACCTTCTCCTACCCACCAGATACTCACATATCTAAATCCTATTTCTTCTCCAAGACCCAAATCAAAGCACCCACCTCCTCCGCCTCTTCTAACTTTTTTATTCATGTCAACTCAGAATGATCTTTCTCTTCTTGATCTGTCTGTATCATTTATCATATTGATACTGTTTTACATTGTTTGCCACATCTCCAACTGGACTATAAGTTCACTGAGTCTAGGATCAGAAAATTTTCCGACACACCATGGAGAACTTTAAACATGAATAGTAGGTATAATAGAAACAGTCTTACATGACAGCCATTTTAAAAGATCTGACAGAAGGATCTGAAATAAGACCATCTTATTTGGTATGAAATGCTAACCCTGAATTTCCATAAATTAAATGTCAATATGCTGATTATTCCTACCGTATGATAGATACAAATGAAGTTACTATTTTAAAGTGCAGAAAGAAAAATTTATACTTCCTGTACATTCTTTCTATCTCCCAAGTACTTAGACCAATATACAGTACATAAAAATGGAGACAGTTTGGGATGGTAGGTAAAAGCAGTTTTTGAATCAGATAGTGCCTAGCACACAGTAGTTACTAAAACACATCTAATCAAAATATAAATGGCCTAGATTTATTATTTCAGTTCTGAAACACTCTAGTTGTGAAACATGAGAGCTGTGAAACCATGGGCATACTTAACTCCTGTATGCCTCTGCTATTTCATCAATAAACAAGAGAAAATACAGGGCCAGCCCTGGTGGCCTACTGGTTAAGTTCAGTGTGCTCATCTTTGGCAGCCCAGGTTTGGTTCCCCGATGCAGACCTACACTGCTCTGTCAGTGGCCATGCTGTGCTGGCAGCCTGCATACACAAAAAAAAAAATAAAAAGGAAGATTGGCACAGATGCTAGCTCAGGGCAAATCTTCCTCAGCAAAAAAAAGAGAGAGAGAGAAAAAATACAAAACAGAGGGCTGTTTTAGAATTAATGAGAAAATTATATAATGTGTGTAAACACACTGCCTGCCATATAATAAGTACACAATGAATGGTAGTTATCATTATCATTACTACCACTAGGTACTCCTAAATATCACTTATTATTTCATGTAAAGAAAATTACATTGAAAATTTAAATATTTTCATTTCTCCATCTCCAATTCAATATATAAAATTGGTTAACACAAATTATGGTATTACAACAAAATATGTGGTAATATTATGCAATCAGTAAAATATCTATAAAGAATATTTATAGATATCTAAAAATGCTCACGAAAGAATTTTAATCAAAAAGAATACAAAATTGTGCATTTAACAGGATTCTGATGTTATTTGAAAACGCTAATATTAATAAAAATAAATTTAAATTTTCTTCTATGTATTTCTTCATGTGCAAGGAATATACTGAGAAAACACCCAAAAATACTGGCAATAGTTATTTTTATTTTTTTCTTCTTTTACTTTTCTGTATTTAAGGTTTCCTGCACTGAGCACGTTTCTTTCAAATTCAAAACATTTAACTTTTTAACTTTCAAATCACAAAGCATTTATAGAAAAACTGCTTATATCAATCTGCCTTCGTTTAAAGATGATCCTTTAAATGATAGAATTTATCAAGTACCTGTGGCATATATTTATTAAGTACATACATAATTACTTTAAGAGATGAAACTTTTCAACACAAGTACTGCAACAGACTGAATGTGTCAGTAAGATTTTTCTGTGGGAATAAGATTGATGCTAGTAAACCTGACAAGGAAGGGAATACAGAACCTTTGTTCGTGGAACACGTGTCATGACTGTTCCAAGCAGGTCCCATTTCCATCATTAGGTCAAGGCCATGCTTTGCACATACTAGGCACAAATAAATACTTGCCAAATCTGAATTAAAAAAAAAAAAGGAATCTAGCTTAAAGGCCAAGAATGTGCTTTAAAAACTAGACTGGTATGTGGCAGATGGCTGAGGTAAAAGCAGATGGCTTTCAAACACAATGGGTACATTGGAAAATCAACTCAACGTTTGTCTTAGAATTGTGTGTGTGCACAAGCACATGCAGACACAAGTCTATAAGTATGCTGTTAACAACATGGAACAGAATTACCAGTGTACTTAAATGTTTATCACCAATATTAAAATATTTTCACCCTCAGACCTTTGAGATAAAAAAGAAAAAAAAAGAAGATATGAAAATAGAAGAGCAGTGTTTAGAATTGGAAACAAACAGTCTCACACACTAAGATACAACAGGGTAGAAGCTCTCCAGACTAATCTCCACTTAACCAATTTGCCATATTACTCTTAAACTCTCCATTTTCTCTGAAACACATATGAGACTTTATGTCCAGAAGATAATCAGTGTTTATGGCTAGTACTTCCATATACATATTGCTCCCACAACAGTCTGCTAGTTATACTCATTATAACTAAATAGTTTAATTAAATAAACCAATACGATGTGAGTACAAAAAGGACTGTTGTTTCTATGAAAACTAAGTGCTTTGGAAAGACTCAATAAACGCACGATCCCTTTTAAAAAACAAATTTAAGGTGGGCAAGGCATTTCAAGAGATTATTAGAATTTAAGATTCTGTCCCAGACTGCTTCACAAGTGTCTTCAGGTTATCATTCCACTTTATAAAAATTAAAGCTAGAAATTTTAGTCCATGCAAGAAAGTGCAAGAAAGGCACAGAAGTCCAATCAGTAGATTTATATTTATACTAAAAAAAAGTAAGACCTTGGTTTTAAGTTAAAATAAAATTTTTGAAGTATGTATCATTTTTTGATAATTTCTTGATAAAATATAACTGACTTTTTGATTAACTGGCAAACTATTTGATCCCAATTACACTGGGTAAGAAGGTAAGTACAGTACGTACTTAGGTTCTGGCAGTGTGTTGTTCACAGAGACAACACAACCTAAACTTTTAAGAAGCAAATTACAACATAGTGCCTTCTATATCTAGACATGTCAAATTTTATAAATCAGAACTGATATCACTGCATTCTGATTTTACGCATGAATAACATGAGCTTTATCTCCCAGACTGATGATTATAAAAAAATATATACTTATTAAAACTATAAGAAGTCAGTTCTACAGCAGATGTAAACTAATTAAACAAACAGCAAACTTTGGATGAATGACTCTTCTTCTAATTCTGAAGAGTTCTGTCAAACCACTTAAACATCTAGGAAAAATTCACATCAATCCTTAAAAATAATCTTCTCTTATTTAAATCACTAGCCAATCTTTATAAAATGCATAAAAAAATAAATGCTACCGATAATCTTTTCATGTCATTAGGGAAATACAAAATAAAAAACCCAATGCAATAGCACTACACACGCACTAGAATGGCTAAATTTAAAAGTAATGACACCACCAAATATTGGTGAGGATGAGAAGAAACTCAAATTTTCATAAACTGCTGGTAGAAACATAAAATTGTAAGTCACTTTATAAGTTAAACATATACTGTGATAAATATATTTTTAGTCTTTGTTCCAGGTTCCTGGCCCAGAGCCTAAAAGCCTTGTAATCTCAGGAGTATAAAAGTACCTTTTGTATGCTAATGAGATGACCGGTGGCCCCTAGACAGCTTCAGAATGGGTGCTGCTTGCCAGAAGACCAAGGCATGATTAGAGGCCTGGAACTTTCATCCCCACCTCCTAACCCCCCACGACAGGAGAGGATTTGGAGACAGCGTTAATCACCAATTGCCAATGATTTAATCAACCATGCCTATGTAATGAAGCTGCCCAAAAAAACCCTAAATGACAGCATTTGGAGGGCTTCCCAGTTGGTGAACACACGTGCTGGGAGGGTGGTGTGCCTATAGAGGACACGGAAGCTCTGCACCACCAACCATCCCCCTACCCCAACCTTGCTCTATGCATCTCTTCCATCTGGTTGTTCCTCAGTTGTACCCTTTATAATAAACCAGGAAATGCAAGTAAAGTGCCTTCCTGGGTTCTGCGAGCCATTCTAGCAAACTACTGAACCTGAGGAGGGAGTCATGGGAACTCCTGATTTACAGCTGGTTGGTCAGAAGGACAGGTGGCAATCTGGGACTTGTGACTGATGTCTGAAGTGGGGGCACTCTTGTGGGACTGGGTCCTTAACCTAGGGGCTCTAAATTAACTTCAGGTAGTTATTGTCAGAACTGAACTGAATTGCAGGACACCCAGTTAATGTCAGAACTGGTTGTTGGTGTGGGGAAAAACCCACACATTTGGTATCAAAAGTGTTTTGAGTAAAAACAGTGCAGATACATTCACCATATAACTCAGAGAAATGAAAATGTGTTTGTAAGACCTAAATACAAAAGTTCACAGCAGTTTAATTCAAAATAGCCAGAAAATGGAAATCATCCAAATGTCCACCAACTGGTGAATGGATAAACAAAGAGATACACAATGGAATACTACCCAGCAATAAAAAGGACCAACGCAACAACATAGTGGAATCTCTAACAGGTTACGCTAAGTGAAAGAAGTCAAACACAAAAAACTACATACTGTATGATCCTTTTTATATTAAATTCTAAAAAAGGGAAAACAATAGTGATAGTAAGCAGATCAGCAGCTGCCAGAGGCCAAGAATTGGAGAAAAGAGGACTGCTAGCAAAGGGGCATGAGAAATCATTCTGGGGTGATGCAAATGTTCTATACAATGAGTGTTATTACATGACTATACATTTTTCAAAATTAATCAAATTGTACATTTAAAATTCATGGGTTTTATTCTTTTTTTTTTTTTAAAGATTTTATTTGTTTCCTTTTTCTCCCCAAAGCCCCCCAGTACATAATTGTATACTCTTAGTTGTGGGTCCTTCCAGTTGTGGCACGTGGGACACCACCTCAGTGTGGCTCGATGAGCGGTGCCATGTCTGCGCCCAAAACTCGAACCGCCGAAACACTGGGCCACCTGCAGCGGAGTGTGCGAACCCAACCACTTGGCCACGGGGCAGGCCCCGGTTTTATTCTTAAGTATATGTCGATAAAGTTGACAAAGAACATTAAAGAAACAATTTTATGGAAAAAAAAAGTTCTCCCTTGGCTGTCTTTCTATGAAGTTTTCCAAAACAATATAAATGTATATAATATGCTTTACTTATACTTTTTCTTTTTAACATGAAAGTCTGTAATCCTTGAATCAGTGATACTAAATTTCCTAATGTTCTCTGGTACAGATTAAGACAAATTATAGGAGGCCAGCCCTGTGGCTGAGTGGTTAAGTTCGCACGCTCCACTTCAGCAGCCCAGGGTCTCGCTGGTTTGAATCCTGGACGCGGACACGGCACTGCTCATCAAGCCATGCTGAGGTGGCATCCCACATGCCACAACGAGGAGGACTCACAACTAAAAGTACACAACTATGAACCGGGGGGCTTTGGGGAGAAAAAGGAAAAAATAATATCTTTAAAAAAAGAAAGAATTATTTAAAAAAAAAAGACAAATTATATAGTTGCATTGTTAGTTTTTATTGCCAACTAGATTGCATAATCAATGAATAAATGTCCTTTTTATTTCAAAGATAACTATTATACACATAAAAATATGCTACTTTTCCTTATTTATACTTTTAATTTTAATGACGTGAATCATTATTCTGATGATTCTGCTATTTTAGTGAATCTGTCATTCTGACAGGTTTAATTTCTTAAAGTAACTTATTGTCCTTTACTTGTTTGTTTGTTTTTAATGTTACATTTAGGTAGGAGAGGTATAAAGATACTAGATTCAATACTTAGATTTCCAGGCTAAATATCCAGGAAAATAAACTTTCCTGCGTCAGAAGCAAATATAGAATGAAAGTGATTGACCATCACAAAAGCATGAAGGAATACATAAAAGTAAAGCCAAACGATAACAAGAAGGTGACTTATGGGGCAGACCAGGCCCACAAATATCTTCTGTTTAGCTTGCATAATATGTTAAAAATCAAGAGATTACTCATCTAGCTTTCCAGTTTCTCTTGAAAAATAAGAAGCGCCGACAAGAATGGGCTCACAGTCCTAAATTACAACAATCATCTAAAGCTAAGAAGACACTGTCCCTTTAGACAGGGCATGTCCTCTTTAGTTTGTCCAAGGCCCTTAACACTTGAGTTCAATCATTGTCACTACCTGGCCTGGTTACACGTATCTGAGTTTTCAAACCCTAGCAGAACTACTTCTTTGTGCCTCAACTAACCATAACTGAAGGTGAAGTGAGAGTTATATGGAAGGAGTTTCCCCTGTATTCGTTATGCCTAGTTCGCTCATAAAGGCAGACGCAAAAAAACTGTTTATCAAGAGTAAATTATAAGAATGCATATGTTGTACTGTAGAAGGCAAAATGTATATTGAATGCTGATGATGTGGTACAGTGTATACGAAAATTATAAGCAATTTAGTGTATTTCCATGCTAAGCACAGACAAACCTAAATTCTAGAACTTTATTCATTCCCTTCATTAATGTAAGCCAATTCATGTGCAAAACCAAAGCAACAACAACAAAGCGTCTTTGTTCCTCTGCCATAAAACTGAGCCTTTTAATACATAAAGAGCACATGAAGTATATTGAAGGTATTAGTGAAAGGGTAAAATAAACAAAATATAGCAATATGTCAGGAAGCAAATAGGAATATAATTATAAGCATTCATTCATTAGCTAGAATGATTATTATTCATCCCATTTATTTAATGAAAGGGAAAACTATCTTCTACCACAACTTTGAGATACTTGCTGAGATATCTCTTTTTAGTTACCAAAGAAAAGTTTGGAGAGTCCTAGATACAAAGAACAGTAAGTTAACAGAAAAAGAAAATCTAAACAGACTTACCCGTTCTGCAGTTGCCTCATCCCCTGGCAGACATGCAGCAGCAGCAGCAGCAGCACAAGCTATCTCCATCACAGCGGAGCTGGTAGGAGCGTCAGTTGTGGATGAAGACCTGGGTCGGCCAGACTGCATAACAGTTGCCATCTCCTGGCCAGATTTCCTGTTGATTTGGGGACTTCCCTTTGGGGCCTCTGGCTTGCCCCGCCTACTATGCAAGCTTGTCCCTCTCTTCATCTTGGGTGGCACTCGGATCTGCTGCAGGACACGATTCAGAGCTGTGGGGTGGGTGGGGACACCATCAATCTCAGCACATGCGTTCTGGCTTTCCAGATCCATTTCAGGTTCTGGATCTGCCTGAATTTGTTGCACATCGTGTGGAGACACTGATGACCTCCTGCGCTGGTGCTGGAAGAGATGCTTCAAGCCTTGGCCAATCACATTAATGTTCTCCAAAGCATTGTGAGTCATTTTAGACAACTTTTGTTCTGATTCTGTCTGTTTTCTGGCCTCTGCATCTTGGGATTTGCCTCCAGGATCAGGGTCCTCATATAACTGTTCACTGCCTGAGGGCTCCATCAGCAGACTTAATATGCTTATTTGCAAACTCAAAAAATTTTAAACACACCAAGACTGTCAAATTAGGAAGGCATTTGCTTCAACAGTAACTACACATGCAGCTGTGAGACGGAGGCTTCATGCCTATCTAATGTTAAAAACAAAAACAAAAACAAAACTTCATATTATAAATCCATGCAGAAACTCTAGTGTTAAAGAAAAACATGCCACTAGCCAAACAAATAGACACTATTATTAAGCAATCTTTAATCAGAAGATTAAAAGACAGTTTTCTAGATAATGGGTAATGCTTATTTTCTAGAATAGAAGAAAAAGCTCAGAAACAAGTACATAGGAAATGAAAACAGGTTTGTTTTTTTTTTGGTGAGGAAGATTGGCCCTGAGCTAACATCCATTGCCAATCTTCCTCTTTTTGCTTGAGGAAGATTGTTGCTGACCTAACATCTATGGCAATCTTCCTCTATTTTATATGTGGGATGCCACCACAGTACGGCTTGATGAGTGGTGTATAAGTCCACGTTTGGGATCGGAACCCATGAACCCCAGGCTGCCAAACCAGAGCATGTGAACTTAACCACTAAGCCACTGGGTCGGTCCCATAAACAGCAATGCTGAAATTAAAAAATCCCTACAAGTTTCAATATATGAAGAACTGAATACTAGAGGAGTTATCTTGGAATGGAAACCATTATAACAGTTGACAGAACAGCTACTACTTAAGAAATCAAGAGAGAATAGACCATTCAATATGTACAGTCTAGCTGAGGCAATTTAATTCCTCTCATTCATAACCACAGTTAATTATCCATATGCTGAAACTAAGTAGAGTAAATTCAAAGAATAATAGTGAGAAATGGATATTCCAACCTAACTCTACATGGATTTTAATGGATAAGAGAAATTTCTTGTCACCCTTCATTTTCATCAAGGTCACTGGTAACTAGGGGTGACAGGTTTGCTCCTACGGGAAGAAAATGGAAATAAAAATCTTATAAGTTGAATTCTCTGCTGAAGCACAAATAACCTTCTGGTACCATATGAGTAAATGATCCAGACAGAATCTGTCTTCAGAGAGACTAGAGCTTTGCTCAGTATCAGCTATCGAGAACAGAGATTCAAAGAAATCCCTTTCTCTGAATAGTGTCATCCTTGACAGAAGATTCCCATATATCCACACAAATTCAAAAGCAAAGAAGTAAGACAGCAACTGAGTATGACGTAAGAGTAGAGAAAAAGAAAGGTCAAATAGCAATCACACACCAATATTAAGTGCAGAAAATTAAAAGGAAGCTGAAACTAAGATGTAAGGTCAGCACAATTGTCATGATTATGGAAATCACATGCAAAAATGAGGAGGGGAGAAGGTAGGGATGAGACTTTTCATAACAGAAAGTGTTTATTTTTGTATCGAGTTTCTGCAAATATATAAAACAAAACTGTTTAATGCACAGAACCTGCTGGAGAGGACAAAATATGGTGTAGTAAGTTTCTTCCATATTTTCCCTCAACTTTCTGTTCAAAGGCCTTTAAAAAACTCCCTATACTAGCAAGTACTTCGAATAGTCTAAGTTACTACCAATGAAGCACTATAGTGGTCATGTTCTGGAGCCATGCAGACTGCTTGGCACCAAGTAGCAATGTAGAAGGCATAAATTAGCTGTATACAAGAGCACTATGAACTCAAGGATACTAGAGTTCAGAGGGACAGGAATGCAAACTCACTAGAGTTTTCTTCCTGTAAGTACTCTCAGAAGACCTTCTTACCATGTAAATGGACACTGTCCTTTTCCCCATTCTCCTGACCTCTTTATAACTCAGGAGCATAAACAGTGTGACAGGGTTAAAGACATTTGTCTCTCACTAGTACCTTCTTACTTTCTTAATACCAAAAATTCTTTGCTTCCCAACTAGGCAAATGAGTAGTAGGCATGAGATTAAGAAATTTCGCTGCCTTTCACTCAAATTCTTTGTGGCCACATCAAAATCTTGCCACACCACTATGGCCGCTTATCCTTTTCCTGATTGTGCATTGCTTTTCTTTTTCCTTTTCCCTTTGGGAGAGCCAAGAAAGAAATCTTTAATCCTTATTAGATTAATGACTGTCTTGGCCTCTCCTGGGGTTTTCTGGGGCTCCTTGTGGGTAAAAATGTTGCCAATATTATAATGTATTATTTAATCATCCTCACCTTACCTCCTGAATTTGTAGGACAGACTAATAGTTACTGAATTATTTCCACTCGGCAAAGCACTGAGCTCCTCAGAGAAAAAGGACTGTGTAACCAAGATAATCCAGTAACAGTGTACATCAACTAACCTCTTCTTGCACTGGGGGCTATTTAGACCCTGAGAAGATGGGAGGATGTAAAAGCAGCAGGCTGATAATGAGGAGGTAATTCACTTTTTTCCTTATTTGCATTGCATTAGCTAAATAATACAACTGATTTTTTTGGTTGTTTTTGCAAGTAAAATATACAAAATAAGTTTCTCTCATGAGAGTAAAGGATACCATGAATAAAGGAACGGTGTCAAGGTTAGCTGGAAAACCAAATGACCTACTTGTCTCATATATGAAGGTATTAGGAATTTATTACTCAGCAAACTTGTTTCTTTGGGCAGTGTTATAAGCTAATCAAGTGGCCATCTGCTTCTTATTTTTAAAAAATGAAGAATAAGGTACATTTTAAATGTCAGTAGCTTCCTTTGAGATTTCACTAGCATTTCTACATCATTTACTTTCAAATAATTCGAAATGATCGATTAAAAATACCAGCATTCCTAGGAAAATCTAGAAACAAGGGTATCAACTTCCAAACCAAAGCTTACATAGGCTATCTACATAGCTGCAAAGATTACATAATACAACAGTAATGAATTCTCAGATTTCTAAAGGCAAGACATATCTTAACGACACTAACTAGCAGAGTCTTACCTAACATGGAACTCTAAAGGAATCTAAATTGAGTTTTAAACATTAAGTTAAGAATTTTGAAAAACAAAGAACTGCAAAAATCTTCTTTAGGCCAACAGAAAATCTTTAAGACTACCTTTCAATTTATGCCAAATAATGAGGAAAGTTAAATGTGGTACCAAAAGTACCAAAGACAGTAATCCTGTAATAATTAACTCTAAAATTGCTGATGGTAAGAATGCGAGCACTAAAGCAATTCAGTAACATCAAAGTTTTTTAGGATTCCCTTATTTTCTTCTGTAAGACAGTAAAATTCAAACGCATGGTAACTATTGCTCAGTTTATAAAATTCCCCAAATAACTATATTGAGATCCCTGGTTTAACACAAACCAGTTCAACTGCAAAGCTAAGTGTGCTTTCGTAAGAAGGAAATGTTGGCTTCTCTTTTATTCACTCAGCTTCTCTGAAAAGTAAAGTTCTTATAAGTAAACCAGAGGAAGTGGGGAAAGAGAAAAGGGAACAAAAGGACATGGGTGCAGGGCGCAGGAGAAAAGAGTGAAAAGTGAGAAAATGAGGAAGAAAAGGTAGCTACCTTCGGACTAGGCATTTCAGATAACTTTGATAAAGTCTCAAAATTTTTAACAATTTTTCCATTGACAGTTTTGCCAAAGACATAATATGCCATTAGTTCACATTCAAGAAATAAGTTGTTCTGAATTAATATGAGAAGTAACCAAGAAAAAAAAATTACATTTTTAAAATCTGTGAAAACGTTTAACAGTGTGCTCTAAAAAACCATTCCAACTTATATATCAATTATATTTCTTTTTCTTTTTTTCCTTTAAGTTTTTCTTTCCAATTTTTGGGGTTTCTTGATAGATATGTTAACCAAGGCATTTTGGTGTGGCTATGAACCTAGTTATTTCACTATCTATCATGAGTTAGATACTTGCCTTTATGACTCTTCCTCAAGCACTTCTAAGGTGTACAGGAATCCTTGTAGGAAAAGCTGAAAAGCAAACATTAAGAATTACAAAGTGAGAAACTTACAGGGGCAAACTCATCTATTATACATACACAGAAAAAAACTGAGTACATACATAACAAAATGTTAACAACGTTTATCTCTCACTAGTAGGAGAAGAAAAATTTTTTTTTGTATTTTTCAGTATTTTCTAATTTTTCAAGAACATAATCAAGTAAAATTGTAACCAAAAAAGAAGATATTTTGGAAAACAGTACTTATCAGTACTCAAAAAAGAAAGTGGCACATGTCATAAGTTGCAATGAATATTTTTCTACTATGATACTGAGTTAGGAGTGGATATTCCATTAATTCTAAAGTAACATGAAATGCAAAGCAAGGACATGAAAAACAAAACAATTTTCAAACAAGTATTTTTCTAAGTACCTTCCAAATCTGTATCTGCAATTTTGCATTCAAAAGCAACTCTTAAAAAAGAGCATCTACCATGTACAATTGAGAATCAAGATGCAGCAAAATTGAAATTTTCCTGGAAAGCTAGCTTCTGACAGCCATTATCAGAGAAGCAATTTAATTAGACAAGTTTTTTTGTTTTGTTTTTTGAGGAAGATAAGCCCTGAGCTAACATCCGCCACCAATTCTCCTTTTTGCTGAAGAAGATTGGCCCTGAGCTAACATCTGTGCCCATCTTCCTCTACTTTATATGTGGGATGCCTGCTACAGCATGGGATGACAAGCAGCGTGTAGGACCATGCCCAGGATCCATACCGGCAAACAACAGGCCGACGAAGCAGAGCACACAAACCTAACTGCTACACAACCAGGCCAGCTCCTAATTAGACAAGTATTTTGAGGGCATGTGCTATGTGCTCAGCATTACACAGACCAAATCACATTATGCTGCCTTCAAGGAACTCACAATCTAGAATGGAAAGCAAGATTTACATACCTGAAACCTAAGGAAAACAGAATAAAGCAACATAAGTGCAAAATGTATGTGGAAAATTACAATTACCATCAGAAATCAGAAAATCAGTTAGGATTAGATTTGTTTGGGAAAGCTTCATGAAGGAGAAAGAGGCTTTAACCGAGCTTTGAAGGATAAGAAGATGGATGAATAAGCAGGAAGATACTGGCCAAGACCTCCAGCTAGACAGCAGTAAACACAGTACATTTAGGGGCCAGTAAAGAGGCCAGATGACTGTACTGGTAGATACACATTTCTGAGTCATCTGGAGAACTGAGTGGCTAATGGGAAGATGTGAGAGAGGACTTTCTACCATATAACCTTTCCTACCTTTTGAATTTTTACATCTTATGACTATATTATGTATTGAAAAAGTCTATTTACTTTTGTGTGTGTGTGAGGAAGATGGGTCCTGAGCTAACTTCCGTGCCCACCTTCCTCTACTTTATATGTGGGATGCCTGCTACTGCATGGCTTGACAAGAAGTGCTAGGTCTGAGCTCAGGATCCCAACATGCAAACCCCAGGCCCCCAAAGTGGAGCAAGCAAATTTAACCACTAATGCCGCCGAGCTGGTCCCTTTACATATTTTTTAAAAAATAAAGAAAATAGGGGCTGGTCCCATGGCCGAGTGGTTGAGTTCGCGCGCTCTGCTTTGGTGGCCCAGGGTTTCGCCAGTTCGGATCCTGGGTGCAGACTATTATGGTGTTTACAAGAATCATACCTAAAATGTTAAGATAGAGAACAGTTAAAAATAAAAACTATGGAAAAGATCACATAAACATAAACTAAGAGAAAGCTGCTCTAGCTATTATTAATAGTACTCAAAGTAGACTTTAATGCAAAAAGCATTAATAGAGATATAATTCACAGGATTAAATGTATAGTTCATCAGGAAGATACAGCAATGTAAAATTTGTATGCATGTAGTAACACTGTCTCCAAATATATAAAACGAAACTTAGCAGAATTATAAGAAATGAAAAATATCCATAATCATAATGGGGAAATTTTTAACATCTCTCTCAGTATTTGATAGAACAAATGACCCAAAAAAGGAAAATGAATAAGTAAATAGATTGATAAATAAAAACACAGATTTGAACAGCACTGTTAACAAACTGGACCTAAATAGACATTTATATAACACAGCACCTAATAACTGCAGAATAAATACTACAAAGAGATCACTTACAAAAAAAACATTAGCTAAAAAAATGGACTTACAAAACCTAACCTAGACACTACAGTTGCAGAAGAAAGAAAGAAGGGGGGAAGCTCCACCCCTAGAAGTGGAGTGGAAAGTCTTGTGAAGGCAACAACTCTAAGACCCAGTTTCTAGTACTTGCCTAAATCTAAGGCTTAATAGATCCTTACAGAACTCCATTCACCCTCCACTACAATGCTGACAAACTCTGAGTAAAAACAACAGTGGAATATAGGCACAGGAGTCAGACTCACTCTGAGAAATAGCACAAAGGGAAAATCCAAAGCCAACCAGTGAGATAAGGGACATTAGGAGACAAAGGACACAAGGGAAATTTAAAGTCTCTGGTTCCCACGGCAACAACCAATGTCAACTTTGGTAACCATAGCAATAATAAACTTCAAAAAAGGCCCAACCCCTAACAGATTACACAAATTCCACCCTAAAGAATTAGCAGAAGGAAACTTGCAGACTTCAAGCATATCAAATATTTACCTCAGTATTTCCTGTCCTATACAAGATGTTCAGCTTTCAACAAAAAATTATAAAGCTTGCCAAAGGCAGTAATAAAAACATAGCTTGAAGAAATGAAACAATCATCAGAATTAGACTCAGCTATGACAAATTTTAGAACTAACGGAATTTGTCTGATACAGACAAAAATATGATTAATATGGTAAAGGCTCCATAATGGAAAAGGTAGACAACAGGTAAGACCAGATAGGTAATTTTCAGAGACATGGAAATCATTAAGAATCAAATGGAAATGCTAAAAATAAAAACATAGTAAAATTAACAAATGCTTTTGACAAGCTTATTAGTAGACTTGAAACAGCTGAGAAAAGAATCAGTGAAGGTGAAGATAGGTTTATAGAAATTACCCAAACTGAAATGCAAAGAAGAAAAAAAGAGTAGGAAAATAAATTAATAAAGAATATCCAAGAAGCATGGAAAAATATCAGTGTAACATATACATACTTAGAATGCCATAAGGAGAAGAAAGAGAGAACAGAGCAGAAGAAATATTTCAATGGCCAAGAACTTACCAAAACTAATGACAAGACACCAAACTATAGATATAAGAAGCTCTGAAAACAAACAGCATAAATACCCCAAAATGCCCTAAGCATATCATATTCTTGAAGGCAGTGAGACAGGGGAAAACAAATTACATACAGAGGAACAAAGACAAGGGTTACAATAAACTTCCTGTCGGAAAATTTGCAAGTAAGAAGACAGTAGAGTGACGACTTTAAAATTCTGAAGGAAAAAAACCCGCCCAACCAGTATTTTATAGCCAGTGAAAATATCCTTCCTAAGTGAAGAAGAAATAAAGTCTCTCCCAGACAAACAAAAACAGAGAATTCATTGCCAGCAGATTCACCCTATAGGAAGTATTTAAAGAATTTCTTCAGGCAGAAGGAATATGAAAAAGATGAGAAGCCTGGCTCTACACAAAGAAATGAAGAATAAATGAAAGTAAAAAGAGAATCTTTTCTTTTTCTTTTTTTTTTAAGATTGGCAACAGCTCAGTTGCCAATCTTTTTTTTTTCCCCTTCTTATTCTTCTCCCCAAAGCTCCCCAGTACACAGTTATATATTCTAGTGCAGGTCCTTCTAGTTGTGCTATGTGTGATGCCGCCTCAGCATGGCCTGATGAGCAGTGCTAGGTCCAGGATCCAAACCAGAGAAACCCCAGGCCACCAAAGCAGAGCACACAAACAACCACCCAGCCACGGGGCCAGACCCTTTTTTCATATTTTTAACTACTCTAAAGGATGACTATTTAAAGCAGTAACAATGTACTGGGTAGTTATAGTATATGTAGTGAAATGTATAATGATAGTTAAAGGAAGAATTAGGAGCATACTATAATAAGATACATATACTATATGTGAAGTGGTATAATATCATGGGAAGGTAAACTCAGATTATTTAAAAATGTATACTGTAAACCCAAAGGCAACTACTAAAAACCATTTTAAAGAAGTATAAGTAACTTAATAGGGTAGATAAAAGAATAATAATAAAAAGCTCAATTAGCAAGATGGTAAGTTTTAATCTAACTATATTAATAATTACTTTAAATGTGAATGGTCTATAAAACACCAGTTAAAAGACAAATTGCCAAACAGGATGAAAAAGCCAGATCAAGCTAAATGCCATCTACAAGAAATCCACTAAATACAAAAATTTAGATAGGAAGAGGCAAAATAATGGAGAAAGATACCATAAAAACACTAACCAAAAGAAAGCTAGTATAGGCAAATCCATTTCAGACAAAGTAGACTTCAGAACAAGAAAGACTGTCAAGGATAAAAAGGGACATTACATATAGAGGGGTCAATTCTCCAAAAAGATACAACCACCATAAATATTCATGCACCTAAAATCAGAGCTTTAAAATATACGAGGCAACCGAGGGGGCAAGTGAGATCCAGTGGGACCGCGTGAGTGGGCGATGACAATCTGAAGCCCAGCGTGACTGCTCCTTGGTCCAGGAGGAAAATCCAAGGTCCCACAGCGGCTGCAGAGAAAGTCTCTGGTCAGCCCTAGTGGAGAGACCCCGCCCACCAAATACAAAGTCTGGGAGGCACTAGGGCAGAAGTGGCTCAGCCAGGTGAGCTACCCACAGGCTGCATTAAACACCTACAGCTCTGCTGCAGCCCCAAGGGGGCAAGTGAGATCCAGCGGGACCGCGTGAGTAGGTGGGACAATCCAGAGCTCCAGCGTGACTGTTCCTTGATCCAGTGGGAAAATCCAAATTCCCATACCAGCCACAGGGAGAGCTTCTACTCAGCCTTAGTGGAGAGGCCCCACACACCAAGCACAAAGCCTGGGTGACCTAAGAGGAGACATGGTGTGACTAGGTGAGCTAACTACTGGCTGCATTAGGTACCCATAGCTCTACTGTGGCCCAGAGTGGACAAGTGAGATCCCATGGGACCTGATGGTGGCAGAGCTGTGAGTCTAGGTGAATCAGCTCCTGGCAGCTGCGAAAGCCCATAACATCACTGCAGATCCTAAGGAGGAAGCCTACCTAGGCAGTCTGTGAGAACAGGCACCAGCAACCCAAAGCCCCTTTGTGACTGTTCCCACAGCTGATAGGAGATCTCACAGGGCCACTGCGATCCTGAGGAGGGGCCCAGGCTCAGTCAGGAACATCTGACAGGGATCCTAGTTGGTGCAGATTACACAGCTGCTGCCCCTTTCCCCCAGTGGAAGCAAGTGGAAGCAGTAACCAAACTCTATCTCCAAGCAGAGGCACAAATTCACGTCATTAAGCAGTATGAAAAAATATATTAAATCTCCAGAACAGAAGGAAAACGACAAGTACACAGAAAACAATCCCGAAGACACAGAAATCTATAACCTAAATGACAACAAATTCAAAATAGCTATCATAGAAAACTCAATGAGTTAAAAGAGAATACAGATAGACAACGAGTTCAGGAGCTACATCACAAAAGAGCTTGATAGTATAAAGAAGAACCAATCAGAAATGTTGGAGATGAAAAACACAATGGAGAAGATTAAGAAAAATCAGGACTCTCTGAACAGTAGGACTGATAATATGGAGGACAGAATTAGCAATTAGGAGGATAGGAATATAGAAATGCTTCAGATAGAGAAGGAGAAAGAACTAAGACTAAAAAGAAAAGGAAACTCTCTGAGAAATAGCCATCAGAATTAGGAAATGCAACATAAGGATTATAGGTATCCTAGAGGGAGAAGAGAAGGAAAAGGGGGCAGAAAGCCTGTTCAAAGAAACAGGCTGAGAACTTCCCAAACTTGGGGAAGGAGCTGGAAATCCATGTTACAGAAGCTAATGGATCTCCAAACTTTATCAATATAGAAAGACCAACCCCAAGGCATATAGGAGTGAAGCTTGCAAAAGTCAACAACAAAGAGAAAATATTAAGGGTAGCAAGACAGAAGAAAATAACCAACAAAGGAAGCCCCATCAGGCTGTCAGCAGATTTCTCAGCAGATACCCTACAGGCTAGGAGAGAGTGGAATGATATATTCAAAACTCTGAAGGACAAAAACTTGCAGCCAAGAATATTCTTTCCAGAGAAAATATCCTCAAATACGATGGAGAAGTAAAAATTTGCCGAAATAAACAAAAGTTAAGGGAGTTCATCCCCAGAATATGACCCCCTACAAAATGCTCAGGAAGACCTTCATACCAGGGGGGAAAAAAAAAAAAGGAAAGGGGTTACAAAACCCTGAGCAAAGGAGATAAGTAGAAAGACAAAATCAGAAAATTGCAACTCTACATCAGAACAGGTTAGCAAATGTTTAAGTACAACATTAAAGATAAAAGGAAGGGAAACACCAAGAATAAATACAATGTTGTCATTTTAACCACAAACTCACAACAAAAAAAAAGGAGAAAAAAGATCTGACAATAACAACCTACAAGGGAAAGAGGAAAAGGATGGAATAGCTTAATCTAAGGCAATAACAGGCTATCAGAAAACGGACTATCTCATCGATCAGATGGTTTATACAAACCACACGGTAACCAATAAACAAACAGCTAGAAGAGAGACACAAATTACAAAAAAGAAGAAAATCAACATAGAAAACTACCTACCTGAATTGGTAGTCCAAAGTTCATGGGACTAGAAGCAAAGGAAATGCAGAAGAACCAGAAAACAAGCGATAAAAAGGCAGCACTAGGCGCCCACATATCAATAAACACTCTAAATGTAAATGGACTGAACTCTCCAATCAAAAGACACAGAGTGGCAGGATGGATTAAAGAACACGACCCAACAATATGCTGCCTAAGGAAACAAACCTCAGGCCCAAAAACAAACACAGACTCAGAGTGAAGGGATGGAAGATGATACTCCAAGCTAATAGTGAACATAAGAAAGCAGGTGTGGCCATACTTATATCAGAGAAAGTAGACTTCAAGGCAAAACAGGTAAAGAGAGACAAAGAGGGGCAGTTTATAATGATAAAAGGGACACTCTACCAAGAAGACATAACACTTATAAATATATATGCACCCAACATAGGAGCACCAAAGTACTAAAGCAACTACTAAAAAAACTAAAAGGAGATATCAACAATACAATAATAGTAGGGGACCTCAACACCCCACTAACACCAATGGACAGATCATCCAGACAGAAAGTCAACAAGGAAATTTTAGAATTAAATGTAAAACTAGACCAGATGGACTTAATAGATATATATAGAACACTCCATCCAAAAACAGCAGGTTACACATTCTTCTCAACTGCACATGGAACATTCTCAAGGATAGACCATATGTTGGGAAACAAAGCAAACCTCAACAAATTCAAGAGGACTGAAATAATATCAAGCATTTTTTCCAACCATAATGCTATGAAACTAGAAATCAATTACAAGAATAAAGCTGGGAAAGGGGCAATGATGTGGAGATTAAACAACATGCTACTGAACAACCAGCGGCTCACTGAAGAAGTTAAAGGAGAAATCAAATATTATCTGAAGACAAATGAAAATGAAAACTTGCCACACCAACTCATTTGGGATGCAGCAAAAGCACTCCTAAGAGGGAAATTCATCGCAATACAGGCTCACCTCAATAAACAAGAAAAATCTCAGATAAGCAATCTCAAACTACACCTAACAGAATTAGAAAAAGAAGAACAAACAAAGCCCAAAGTCAGTAGAAAGACGGAAATAATAAAAATTAGAGAAGTAAATGAAATTGAAACAAAAAAGACAGTAGAAAGGATCAATGAAACAAAGAGCTCGTTCCTTAAGAAAATAAACAAAATTGACAAACCCTTAGCCAGGCTCACTAAGAACAAAAGACAGAAGACTCAAATAAATAAAACTAGAAATGAGAGAGGAGAAATCACAACGGATACCACAGAATACTATGAAAAATTATATGCCAACAAATTGGACAACCTAGAGGAAAAGGATAAATTCTTACACTCTTACACCCTCCCAAAACTGAAGCAGGAAGAAATATAGACTCTGAATAGACCAATCACAAGTCAAGAGATTGAAGCAGTAATCAAAAACCTCCCAAAAAACAAAAGTCCAGGACCAGACACACAGGTCAATGGAATAGAATTGAAAGCCCAGAAATAAAATCGTCCCATTCACAACAACATGGATGGACCTTGTGGGTATTATGTTAAGTGAAATAAGCCAGACAGAGAAAGTCAATCTCTGTATGACTCCACTCATATGTGGAAATTAAACACAAGGACAAAGAGAACAGATTAGTGGTTACCAGGGGAAATGGGGGGGGGGGTTAGGGGTAGGCACAAAGGGTGAAGTGGTGCACCTACAACACGACTGACAAATAATAACGTACAACTGAAATTTCATAAGGTTGCAAACTATCAAAATCTCAATTAAAATAAAATATATATATATATTGCCTCATATATAGATATATATGTGGCAAAAACTGATAAATCTGACAAGAGAAACAGATAAATCTACAATTAAAGTTGGAGACTTTCAATGCTCATCTGTCAGTAACTGAAAAAGTAGTCAGAAAATCAGGAAAGAGACCTCAACCGTATTATCAGTCAATTTACCCTAAGTGACATTTGTAGAACACTCCATCCAACTACAGGTGAATATAGATTCTTTTCAAATACACATGGAATATTCCCAAAGATAAACCATATTCTGGGCCATAAAACAAACCCTAAAAATCAAAAAAAGTAAAAATGATACAAAGTACATTTTCAGACCATAATGCTATTAAATTAAAATCAATAGCAAAAGATCTTGGGAAAATTCCCCCAAATAAGTGGATATTAAACAATATACTTCTAAATAACCCCTTGGGAAGAGGAAGTCTAGAAAAAAATTTAAAAATATTTTCAAGTAAGTCAAAATGAAAATACAATATATCAAAACTTATGGGATGCAGCTAAAACAGTGCTCAGAGGAAAATTTGTAGTTTTAAACGTATACATTAGAAAAGAAGACCTAAAATCAATAACCTAAGCTTCTACTTTAGGAAACTTACAAGAAAAACTAAACCTAAATCAAACAGAAGGAAGGAAATAATAAAAATAGAGGGGAAATCAGTAAAATTGGAAACAGAAACACAACAGCAAAAACCCAATGAAAGGAAAAGCTGGTTCTTTGAAAAGATCAAGGAAATTGATAAACTTTTAGCCAGGCCAACCAAGAAACAGAAAAGACACAAATTACCAAACCAGGAATGAAAGAATGGGGACATTAACAATGATACAACAGATATTAAAGAGGAAAATAGGGGGCGGCCGCATGCCTGAGTGGTTAAGTTCGCATGCTCTGCTTTTGTGGCCCAGGATTTCACCGGTTCAGATCCTGGGTGTGGACACGGCACCACTCATCAGGCCATGCTGAGCATATAGCACAACCATAAGGACCTGCAACTACAATATACAACTATGTACTGGGGGGCTTTGGGGAGAAGAAGAAGAAGGAGGAAAAAAGAAGATTGGCAACAGATGTCAGCTCAGATGTCAATCTTAAAAAAAAAAAAAAGGGAGGAAAACAAATGATAAAATGAACTCCTCTATGCCCATAAATTTGATGGCTCAGATGAAATGAACCAATTCCTTGAAAGTTGATGCTAACTACAGGAACTTCATAAGGCGAAACACATATCTGAATAACTCTGTATCTATTAAAGAAAGTGAATTTATAGTTACAACTCTTCAAAAAAGGAAAACTCCTGACCCAGATGGTTCTACTAGTTAATCCTACCAACTATTTAAGGAAGAAATAATAACAATTCTACACAATCTCTTGAAGAAAAGAAGAGGGAACATTTCCTAAGTCATTTTGTGAGGCCCACATTACCCCAATACAAGACAAAGACATTACAAAAAAACTACAGACCAGTATCTCTAAGTGAACATATATGCAAAAACAAAATATTAGCAAATAGAATACAGCATTATATACAAAAAAGCCATCAGGGGGCCAGCCTGGTGGCGCAGCAGTTAAGTTTGCACGTTCTGCTTTGGCAGCCCGGGGTTCGCCAGTTCGGATCCCGGGTGCAGACACGGCATCATTCATCAAGCCATGCTGTGGTAGGCATCCCACCCTCACCCCCTGCAACTGCTGATCATCTATATATCTTCTGTCATTATAGTTTGCATTTTCCAGAATTTAAATAAGTATCATACAGTATGTGTTCTTCTTTAGTCTGTCTTGTTTCACTTAGCCTAATTATTCTGAGATTCATATATGTTAAGTATCAATAGTTCTTTACTTTTAATTCCTGAAAAGTCTTCCATTGTAAGGATATACCAATATTTGTTCATCTATATACCTGTTGATGGACATGTGGGTTGTTTCCAGTGAGCTGTTTCCAGGATTTAGCTATTACCAATAAAGCTATTATTTGTGCACAAGTCTTTATGTAGACATAATTGCTTTTGTTTCTCTTGGATAAATACTTAGAAGTAAAATGGATGGATGGGTTGTATGGTAAGTTTACATGTAAATTTTAAAGAAATTGTCCAACTGTCATCCAAAGTAGCTGTTCTATTTTACATTCCCACCAGCAGGGTGTGAGAGTTCCAGGTGGTCTGCATTCTTGCCAATACTTAACCAATCTTTTTAATTATAGTCATTCTGGTGTATAGTGGTATCTCACTATGGTTTTAATTAACATTTCCCTAATGACTTATGATGTTGAGCATCTTTTCACATGCTTCTTTGGCATCCATTTATTTTCTTTGATGAACTTTCTATTCAAGTTTTTTGCCTTTATGAGGTTGTCTGTCTTCTTGAATTGCAAGAGTGCTTTGTATTTTCTGGATACACATCTTCTGTCAAATACATATTTTGCAAATATTTTCTCCCAGTCTGAGGGTTGCCTTTTTATTTTCTTAATAGTGAGTTTCAAAGATCAAAAGATTAAAATTTTTTTTTTTGCTTTTTCTCCCCCAAATCCCCCCAGTACACAGTTGTATATTTTAGTTGTGCATCGTTCTAGTTGTGCCATGTGGAATGCCATCTCAATATGGCCTAACAAGCGGTACCATGTCCGCACCCAGGATCTGAACGGCGAAACCCTAGGCCACCGAAGCAGAGCACGCGAACCACGGGGTCGGCCCCAGATTTAAATTTTGATGAAATCCAATTTAGTGATTTTCTGACTTACACTTCATGGTTTTTGTGTCTTAAGAAATCTTTGCTAGTCCAAGTTCACTAAGATTTTCTCCTGTATTTTCTTGTAGAAGTTTTGCAGTTTTATTTCTTACATTTAGGTCTATGGTCCATTTGAAGTTAATTTTGGTGTATGGTATGAGGTAAGGGTTGAAGTTCTTCTTTCGTGTATATGAATTTGTAATTGTCCTAGTATCATTTGTTGAAAACAGTGAATATTCACAGAATTACGACTCAGCTTCCACTCTATTCAACCCTTTCCCCCAATACAAGTCTCTGGCTTAGATTCCAGGGTTCCTCATTATTAACAATCCCTTATATACACCCTCAACTTCCTTAGCCTTCTTCTCCTTCCCTTAAACAACTGGCAAAACCCCAATCCTAGATCATCTAACCGTCTGTCTATTCCATATCTGAACTCTTGCAGTGGAAAGTGACAAGAAAAAATCATGCACCCATGCTGACTGATGATACTGTAAATTTATATTCTCTAACTTCAAATGAGCATTTGATGCTACTCTGTAATTCTGTAGTACATTCACTCCCCCATTCTCATATAGGACTATTTCACACTTCTTAACTTTCTTCAAATCTAACATCCCTCTCCTATCCTCGCTCCTCTAACGGCCTAACTTCTTGTATCATTGAAAAAATAAGGAAAGTATCTGCACATACTCCTACCACATCTACTTATCTACTGGCACCTGAGTCCACATAATCAGCTTTCTCTACTGTTAGTAAGGATGGACTGCTGGTATTGCTACTACGGTCAGTTGCTCTACTTACATACTTATTCAAATACATCAACATTAAGCAACTGTCTCATCTCCCCAATCAATTTCCCCCTCTCTGTTGGATTATTCTCCTCAGAAACAAAATGCTACAATTTTTC
Source organism: Equus quagga (assembly GCF_021613505.1). Lineage (NCBI taxonomy): Eukaryota > Metazoa > Chordata > Mammalia > Perissodactyla > Equidae > Equus > Equus quagga. Next base: position 102,920,143 of record NC_060267.1, on the reverse strand, counting down.
CCACTTTAAGAAAATATCTCTTGACCCTACATCCAGCTTCCAGCTAAAGCCCCATTTCTCAGTAACCACCACTCCTTCCACCGTCTTGTCAAAACCAATATAGCTATTTGGATTATCTCATGCTACACTAAAATATTATGACTAGGAGTCTATAAACCTAGATTATAGTCTCATTTTAGCCATTAGTTTGCTATGTATACTTTGGCAAGGTAATTAATCTCTCTGAGTTTTAATTTCCTCTTCTATAAAATGAAGACACTGGATAAGAATTCACCTCTAAATATCTTTAGTTCTAAGATTCTGTGTATACATCAGCTTCTGAAACATCTTTAATGAAAAGGAAAACAAACTAGTTATGCAGCTGAGAAGCTACAAGAAAGATACTCACTGGCCTAGAGAGGAAAAAACCATGAAAAAGTCAACCAAATACCTCAAAGTCGGAATTTTACCACAGGAAAAGGATATAAATTATTTTAATTTGATTACAATAAAGGGAAGGAAAACTGATCTGCTGAATTACAATCTACTAGTTCTTAAAGTATTTTACTTCTTCCAAGGGAACCAAAAGCACTGATGGGGATAAGAATGCCCACCAAGTAAGTTAACTACAGGAGCTTTTTCAGAGTATCAATGACAGAAAAATGCAGTTATCCTACTTGTTCTAACAATTCACCTTCTCTCCCCCTACCAAATTTAGGAATAAAAGTCCTAACAGTTTTCATTATCAAACTGTGGAAATTAGTCTAAGAAACCTTAACTAAATTGGTGTCAGGAAGGCCTCTAGGAAGAGCTCTCACATCCTATCATACATCATCAATTACACCAAACAGGAAGAGACCTACACTCGCATCTTCCACAAGTAAAACTATTTCACTACTGAAGGAAGTAGTTCTCTCCCCAAGCAGCAACAGCCCAGCCAATGAGAAATGCCACAGCTCAGCCAACGAGAAGCCATTGCTGCCCTGAACTGTTCCCCAATGGACTTTCCCTTAGAACAGCCCCTACTCCCCCTTTTTCTCTATAAAAGCAAGCTCTCCTCCCTTGTTTTCTGGATTTGCCTACGGTTCGCCATAGCATGCAGATCCCAAATTGCAATTCTTTTGGCTATTCCCAAATAAACTCATTCTGAGGGTAAAATAACAGAAAATTTGCTTTTTAAGTTGACAAAACTTACCACCAATTAGAATAACCACTTAATTTCCTAGAGAGTCAAAGCTACACTTTTCTCAGGCACTTCAAAGAGGAATATCAAACTGGAGAAAACAAAAAAACCCCAAAGAAAACAAATTGCCATGTACACTTCAAATATTCTGGGTAAACAGAAATGTTCACACATCAAAAAGCTTTTTTCAATATGGAATTATTTATGACCTCTCCCCAAAATATTCTTCTGCTCAGACTAAAAAATTAACACTGAAATTAAAGAAGATTACATGCACAATTTTAGAAAATCATATATTTTAGGGTAAGAAAGAATCTTAGCAATTACTGGCCTGAACACTTTCCCCACTTGCCCATGCTTCCCTAGAGCCCAAAAAACTTAAGTGACTAGCCTGAGGTCATATGACTGGTAGCGTCTAATGCCACATCAAAACCCAGGTCTCAAGTGAGGATTCTGGGAAGATGGCAGAGTAGGAAGCACCAGGAATTTGTCTTCCCACCTAGACAACAACTGCACTGGCAGAATCTGTCTGACTGACTTTTTTAGAACTCTTGGTGTCTTTTTAAGGCTTGCAACTTCCAGGGGGAAGGCTTGACAGTAAACTGTATTAATATCAGTCAACTTCAGCTCTTAGCACAGTGGCAACTAACCTGCCCCCACCCAGCCACATGGAGGGGAGCTGTGGGAGGTTTCTATAGCAGCTCACACATAGCTTGTGGGAGCTAAGATGGGCAAAAAAGATTGCCTTCCAAATATCAGGGATCTTTGCTCTGATCATTGACTGCTGCTCCTGATCACAGAAGTGCAAGGAGGAGGGGCCCATCTTTGTCACACTCTCCGGTTTTCCCCAGGTTGTTGCAAGGCCCTCCCTCTCCTGCTGAAGTGACTTCCAGGGGATTTAAAGAGATGATATCCTTTCCCACCCCTTCAATTTTTTCCCTCTTTTTCCTCTATTGGGAGCCAGACACCAAAGACTAAGACATTCAAAAGCACCTGCATACACAGGGAAAATCAGAAAGTATGCATTCTTAGGGAAAAAGACCTGAGAAGACCTCAAGTTTATACCTCAGGCTGACCCATGGCCCAGAGACAGCCTACAGTAAAAATAATAACAACCAAAACAGCAAACCCTAGGGAAGTGGGAGAATTTGATTTCAAGAGATAGCACACACTTTGATTCCAATGTCCAGTTCTCAACCAAAAAAAATCACATGGCATACAAAGAAATAGGGGAATCAATTAAACCAACAGAAACTGTCCCTAAAAAAGACCTGAAGGCAGAGCTACTAGGCAAAGATTTTAAGCCAATGATCCTGAAGGTGCTCAAGGAACTAAAGGAAGACGTGGAGAAATTCAAGAAAATGATGGATGGACAAAATGGTAATATCAATAAAGAGATTTTAAAAAGAAAAAACTAGAAAGAAACCAAAAAGAAAATCTTGAGCTGAAAAGTACAATAACTCAAATGAAAAATTCACCAGAGGGATTCAAAGGCAGATTTGAGCAAGCAGAAGAAATAACCAGTGAACTTGAAGAAAGGACAATGGAAATTATTGAGTCTAAGGAAGAGAAAGAAAGAAGACTGAAAAAAGTGAACATAGCCTAAGGAACCTACATATGCAGTGAAGTCCCAGTAGGAGAAGAGATAATGAGGAAAAGAGAATACTGGAAGAAATAATAGCTTACAAATTCCAAAATTTGATGAAGGACATGATTATAAACATCCAAGAAACTAAAAAAAAACTCCAAGTATGATGAACTCAAAGAGAACCACAAGGAGACACATTATAATCAAATTTTCAAAAGCCAAAGATAAAGAGAGAATCTTGAAAGCAGCAAGAGAGAAGCAAATCATCACATACAAGGAATCCTCAATAAGGTTATCAGATTTCTCATCAGAAACTTTGGAGGCTACAAGGCATTAGGCCAATATATTCAAAATGCTAAAAGTAAAAAAATTGTCAACCAAGAATCCTCTATCCAGCAAAACTGTCCTTCGAGAATGAGGGAGAGATTAAGACATTCCCAGATAAACAAAACTTGAGGGAGTCTGGTACAACTAGATCTGCCCTGAAAGAAAAGCACAAGGGAGTCCTGCAAGATGAAATGAAAGGATGCTAGACAGTAACTCAAAGCTATACAGAGAAACAAAGATCTCAATAAAGAAAAATGCAAGCCAATTATAAAAGCTAGTATTACTGTAAAATGGTTTATAATTCTACTTTTTGTTTTACACATGACTTAAGAGAATATATTTTTTTTTAAATATTAGTCTAAAAGCTAGTAACATTGTAACTTTAGTATATAACTCCATATGCTGTTTTCCATATAATTTAAGAGACTAATGCACTTAAATTACTAGTTTATGTTTCTGCACATATAATGTATAATGATGTAATTTTGTGACATCAAGAGCCATAGGGGTTGAGGATGGAGTTGTAAAGGAACAGAATTTTTGTATGTTATTGAAGTTAAGCTGGTATGAATTCAAATTAGACTGCTATAGCTTTAAAATTTTCAACGTAATCTCTATAGTGATGACACAGAAATTCACTGTACAATATATAGACAAAAGGAAATGAGAAAGGAATTTAAATGTTTCACTACAAAAAAAAATCAACTAAACAAAAAAGAAGATAGTAATGCAGGATATGAGGAACAAAAGAGCTATAATACATATAGAAAACAAATAGCAAAATGACAGATGTCTGACCTTATCAGTAATTACTTAAAATATAAATGGATTTAGCTGCCAATCAAAAGGCAGAGATGGGCAGAATGGAAAAAAAACATGATCAGGGCTGGCCCTGGGGCCAAGTGGTTAAGTTTGTGCACTCTGCTGCAGCGGCGCAGTGTTTCGCCAGTTTGAATCCTGGGTGCAGACATGGCACCACTCATCAGGCCATGCTGAGGCAGTATCCCACATGCCACAGCTAGAAGGACACACAACTAAAAATATACAACTAGGTACTAGGGGGCTTTGGGGAGAAAAAGGAAAAAATAAAATCTTTAAAAAAAAAAATGATCTAACTATATGCTGTCTATAAGATACTCACCTAAGATCCAAAGACACAAATAAACTGAAAGTGAAAGGATGGAAACAGATATTCCATGCATATAGAAACCAAAAGAGAGCAGAGGTGGCTAAACTAATATCAGACAAAATATAATTTAAATCAAAAAATTTACGAGAGTCGAAGAAGGACATTATATACCAATAAAAGGTTCAACACAGCCAGAAGATATAACCACCATAAACATTTTCACATCTAATAACAGACCAGCAAAATATATGAAGCAAAAATTGACAGAATTAAAGGGAGAAATAGATAGCTCTAAAACAATAGCTGGAGACTACAATAACCCTGGATAGAACCACCAGAAAGAAAATAAGGAAATAGAGGTCTTAACACAAGAAACCAACTAGATTTAACAGACATATACAGAATACTTGACCCAACAACTACAGCATACACATTCTTCTCAAGGACACATGCGACATTTTCTAGGACAGACCATATATAAAGTCTCAAAAGATTTTAAAAGATATCAAACAAAGTATCTTGTCTGATCAAAATGAGATCAAGTTAGAAATCAGAAAGAAAACTGGAAATTCACAAATTTGTGAAAATTAATACACTTTTAAATAACCAATGGATCAAAGAAGAAATCACAAGGGAAATTAGAAAAAACTTAGAGACAAATGAAAATGAAAACACAACAACCCAAAACCCATGGAACACAGAGAAAGTAGTGTTAAGGGGGAAATTTACAAGTTATAAATCTGTACATTAAAAACAAGAAACTCTGAGCCAGCCATGATGGCCTAGCAGTCAAAGTCTGCTGTGCTCCGCTTTGATAGTCCGGGTTTGGTTCCCAGGCACACAACCACACTACTCGTCTGTCAGCAGCCATGCTGTGGCAGCAGCTCACATAGAAGAACTAGAAGAACTTACAACTATACACAACTATGTACTGGGACTTTAGGGGAGGAAAGGAGGAAGACTGGCAAGAGATGTTAGCTTAGGGTGAATCTTCCCCAGCAAAAAAAAAAAAAAAAAAGAAAGCCTCCTGCCTTCCATACACATTTTTAAAAAAAAGGAAATTCAAATATCAACAACCTAACTTTACAAAAAGAACTAAACCCAAAGGTAGCAAAGGGGAAAAGTAATAAAGATTAGAGCAGAGATAAATGAAAGAGAGAATAGAAAAACAATAGAGAAAATCAAAGAAACCAAAAATTGATTCTTTGAAAAGATCAACAAAATTGACAAACCTTGAGCTAGAATGACTAAGGAAAAATTCAGATTACTAAAATGAGAAATGAAAGTAAGGACATTACTACCAGTTCTACAGAAATAAAAAGAATTACCAGAGAATACTATGAACAACTGTATGCCAACAAATTGGATAACCACGATGAAATGGACAAATTATTAGAAACACAAAACCTATTAAGACTAAATTAAGAATAGAAAATCTCAATAGACACATAACTAGAAAGGAGACTGAATCAGTAATCAAAAATCACTTGACAAAAGCCCTGCCCTGACTTGCTTCACTGGTCAATTCTACCATACATTTAAAGAAAAACTAATACCAATCTTTCTCAAACTTTTCCAAAAAACTGAAGAAGAAAGAACACTTCCTAACTCATCCTATGAAGCTGGCGTGACCAATACGAAAATTAGACAAAGACACTACAAGGAAAATACAGACTAATATCCCTTATGAACAGTGATGCAAAAATCCTCAACAAGATACAAATAGATAGCAAATAGAATTCAGAAGCCTATTAATAAGATTATACACCATGACCAAGTGAGATTTATTCCAGGAATGCAAGGATAGTTAAACAGAAGAAAATCGATCACTGTAATACCCCACATTGACAGAATTAAGGGGAAAAGAACCACATGATCATCCTTATTAATGCAGAAAAAGCACTTGACAAAATTCAACACCCTTTCATGATTAAAAAAAAAAAAAACACTCAAAAAATAGGAATCAGGGCCAGCCTTGTGGCCGAGTGGTTAAGCTCATGTGCTCCACTTCGGCAGCCCAGGGTTTGCCAGTTCAGATACTGAGCGTGGACCTACACACTGCTCATCAAGCCATGCTGTAGTGGCATCCCACATAGAAGAACTAGAACAAATTACAACTAGGATATACTACTATGTACTGGAGCTTTGGGGAGGAGGAAAAAAGGAATCAAAGGAAACTACCTCCACATAATAAAAGTCATATATGAAAAAACCCACAATGAACACCACACTCAATGTTGAAAAATTGAAAGTTTTTTCTTTGAATATCAAGAACAAGGCAAGAATGTCAACTTGTACAACTTCCATACAACACGGTACTAGAAGTTCTAGCCAGAGCAATCAGGCAAGAAAGAGAAATAAAAGGCATCCAAGTTGGAAAGGAATAATTATCTCTGTTCATGGATGATATATTCAAAACCCTAAAGATTCCACAAAAAAACCATTAGAACTAATAAATGAATTATCAGCCAAGTAGCAGTAAACAAAGTCAAAACACAAAAAGGAGTCCCATTTCTATAAATAAACAATCAACAATCTGAAAAGAAATTACAGAAACAATTCCACTTACGCAGCATCAAAAAGGATAAAATACTTTAACTTAACCAAGGAAGTGAAAGACTTGTACAATTAAAACTACAAAACCTTGCTGAAAGAAATTAAAGATATAAATAAATGCAAACAAATCGCATGTTCATGGATTGAAAGACTTAATGTTGTTAAGATGTCAGTACTACCCAAAGCAATCTACCAATTCAATGCAATCTGTATCAAAATCCCAATGTTTTCTACAGAACTAGAAAAACGTATCTTAAAATTCATATGGAATCTCAAGAGACCCTGACTAGCCAAAACAATCTTGAAAAAGAAGAACAAAGCTGGAGGACTTTTACTTCCTGATTTCAAAACTTACTACAAAACTAGTCATCATGGGCACAGAGGATGAAGGGGAGCACTTATGTGGTGACAGTCAAGAAATAGTGTACAACTGAAATCTCACATTAACAGGTAAATGGAATAAACAAATCCATACAATAGAATACTGCTCAGCAATAAAAAAGCGGCGTGTGGGCGGGGAGGATCAATGTATGCAATAACTTAGATAAATTTCAAAAGCATGCTGAGTGAAAGAAGCCAAGCACAAAAGAACACATGCTTTATGATTCCATTTATATAAAATTATTTATATAATATACATACATATGTACATACACATATAAAACTAACCTATAGTGGTTGCCTATAGATGGAACTGAGGGGAAGAAGAGATTACAAGGGTTATAAGGGACAGGAGAAAATTCTTGGGAGTGATGAAAATGTTTATCTTGATTATGGTGACGGTTTCAAAGTGTATACTTATGTCAAAACTCATTAAATTGAACACTTTAAATACATGCAAACAATTTATTGCATGTTAACTGCACTTCATTAAAATTGTAAAAAATAAATTTTAATAAGATGATAAAGAAACAAAAATTAGTTTGAACACCTACATAGTCAACACAGAGCCAGGAGCTGTGAGACAAACAGGAAATAAACCTGCAAGCAGTATAAAACAGTAGATAAGAATCTAGGCCTTAGAATCAAAGTCTTAAATCTGATTATCAGTTTCAACAATTATTAGTAAAAAGAGCCTTGGTTCTCTAAGCCTCAGCCTCATTTTCTATAACAGGATAATAATACCTAAATCACATAGCTGTTATAAGGATTAAAAGAAATAGTATATGAAAATCATGTCTGCCATTTAGGAAGTACCCTAAATACTCTAATAATAGTATCTTTTTTTCCCAGAATTTGGTGAACCACATGCTTCTTTACAGGTGAGACCTGTTTAACTCTTGATTTACATATAATTCTGAATAGTTTAATTATTTAAATAAAGGGAGGAATATAAGAATCAGTGTACACAAATAATAAGAGAATTTAGAGTAAGGAAGAAGAAAAAGTACTGGATTGTAGTAGAATAAATTAATTGATGGTCCTAATGAAAAGCCCTGCATTATCAAGAACAGATTCCATTATACCTAGAATACTATTTACAGGGTAAAAAAAAATTTTCTTACAGGGCTGAAAAGGAACATACATTTCAGAAAAACTACTACTTTAAAATAGTTAATTTCTTTGAAAGTTATACTTATTCAAGAAGTAAACTTTAATCTGGAAGCACTTATAACCCTTTAATCCTCTTCAATATTGAACTAATGAAATATTACCACATAAGACAAATTTATCTATAGCTCTAATTTATTTTATATGATTCTCAACAATTCTAAGATATAAATTCCTTCAAAGCTAAAACAAAATGATGTACTGAAACAGACTTTCTACAAAAATTTTCAATATTTCTTAAATGAAGCAGAATTTTAAACATGCTGTGCATTCTGCTATTATGGTTCCTTGCCTACTAATTGTGGGTCCCTGAGAAAATTACTTGACTTGATCTCTAAAGTGTGGATAAAAATATTTCCTATCCCTTAGGGTTACTGCAAAGAATAAATGAGACAATGACATGGAAAGCACTTTATATATAAAACACTCAATAAGTGTTAGCTGCTATTATTTTTTTACTACTGTTAAATATGTACCACATCATGACCATAAAGTAAATTTAACAGAGTAAGATTTAGGAAGGATTATACTTAATACATATATATGCATGCAAATATTGGAATACATAAGAAAGAATTACATTTAATGAAAATTGAAAATTCTATTCTAATTAATGCTCAGATGAGGTATCATTTGAAAACTGTTAGTACTTCACTGAAATGTCTGCATTTCTTTCTTAAAGATATGCAAAATCTGTAACAAAGTCTAAATTCAAATAGAAAAAAATGTGGAAGGATACTACTACCTCATCAATTCATGTTTTTCTACTTACACTGTTCAAATACGGAATGTCCTATTCTTTTGTCTATCCATTCTCACAACTCAACTGAACAGATGTTTGAGTGTCTCAAAAATGCAAGACACTGTAATATCCTAGCTAGATCAATAGAAATTAGAAAAGAATCCTTTTTTTCCCCCATAAGCTTTCCTGAAGCCAGAAAAGAGAGCTTACTTTATACCCAACACACTAATGTTAACAAGATCTACTTGGGCCAGAGCTAAGATATAGATATTTAATTTCACATTTTGTCTTCCTATCACACAAAATCCCTTCCAAGAAGTAACTTGCATCCAAAATACTGGCATTTGCTGCTGAGACAAGGCAGCGGTTTAATCACTGGACAGCATCCACAGAAAATTAAGCCAGTGAACTCAGGACCTATTCAACAGTTGGGTTTCTCAGGGGCGGTTTTTTTCCCTCCCTAAGCAATCTATACAACAATTTTCCAAACTATATATACTCATAATGCAGTCATTCCCAGGATCACTAATCAGAAGCATATAAATAAACCATAACACAGCCAAAGTCAAACAAACGTATTTTGACAGATCCAGGCCAACCAACTGCAAAGCTTCTGAACATGCACCCCCACAGGCCTAGGTAGCACCAGCCTTTGGCTCCAGCATATGTTCCTTTCCTTCTTGTAGGGCCAGTTCTGGCTTTTGAAGAAAGAAAAATAAAGCTATCAGTTGAGTGGATCAAACTTCCAGCAGGGTAAATAGAAAAAGATTGTCATATAAATCCCTTCAAACATCTGCTCAAGAGCAATGAAAGCAACTTAGTCATAAAAGACAATACAACAAAAATTCAATATAGTTTAATATTTTTAAAGATCAAAAGAATAAGAAAATATTCAGATATTACTTTCATCAAATTATAAACCAGCTAGCATAAAGAGAGAACAATATAGCTCAAAGCTGAACAATACTATGCAGAGAGCTATTTTTAATTTTCTGTCTATGTTGATTCCATTAGGTAACATGCTTCTGAGCAATAAGGTCATTTTCATCTTAACATTTTATAAAATTCTAGAATAAAAATAGAAGACTTATGGAAGAGGATGGAATTGTTGGGTATGGGGAGTATACTATTAATTAACTGCAAATATGAATTAATATTGCAGCCTTAATTATTTGCCAACACACAGGAAACATAAGCAGAATGGTATTTCTGGAAAGCATTAAAATTACTGATTCACTCTGCAAGTATTTCCCAATACCTACTCTTTGGTTAAAAGTGCAGTATACACCAATATACATAAAAACCTAAAGGAAAGGAAAAGTACCTGTAAGCATACCACATGGGAAAAGTAGCTCCCATACATGTATTCATCTACATGACCTATAAAAACCTGCAAGGGCAGGCCTCTCTCTCTCCACCTCAAACCATGTTCTTTCTCCCTCTAGCTCTCACTTCTCATGCCATACTAGCTGCCTTAATTAGGTGGTGCCTCATTTCATCATATTCCCTTCTACCACAGGGCCTCTTCACCTGCTGTTCCTTCTACCTGGACAACCACCCCTCCTCTCTTTGCCAAGTTAACACCTACTCTTCCTTCAAATCGTAGCACAAGTTATCATTTCTTGAGGATGTATTTTCTAACCTGGTCAAATTTCACTAATATTATCACTTATATACCACCACTGCAGTTGTAATGTAACTTTTTATTTAGTATTAATATCTCCTCCATCAGACCACAGGTTCAATGGGGGATGTTATCACATCAAGTTTTGCTCCACATTATATCCTTAGTGCCTGGTAGCTCAATAAAAACGTGTTGCATGAATGAATGAATGCATGAACCATGCTCAAGAAGCATCAAACATAGTCCAGATTGCCTAAGTCAAAATTCAGTTGCCAGCAATCACAAAACGTTGAATACCAGGTCAAGCGGCCATCATGATACTTACTATATTTAATTTCCTTTAGCAAGGTCCCTTTAGAAGGGATAATGAAGTTTATTCATCATAAGTCTTCTTCTCATGGTCTCCTATTTACATGAGGAAACCATCAAAAAGTCAAACTCGATTGAACACTCTAAAACAAAGCAATCTAAACCTGTTTGATTAGAGTTTTCATAATAAAATTACTAGTCCTTTTTTTTTACATCTCATTGTCAAGTCCCAAAGCAAAGATAAATCCCTGGTTTGTCTTGAAATCTGAACCTCTTACTCAGTTTATCTCAAGATAAATCACTGAAAATAAAAGTCTACCAAAAAATAACATTTAAAGAAGTTAAAATCGCTAGGCATTTTTTTAAAAAGAAAAGCTTAATAAGAAAAGGAGAAGAAATCACAGCAATGTTTGGATGAAAAACCCTCTTCCACCATACAAAACAAGAAAAAAGACATTTTCCCCATGAATTCTGGCAAGGTCAATTCTCAGCCTTATTCACAAAATTCTTGGATAGCTTCCTTGGCCTGAAAAAGCCCCACACTATTTCACAGCAACTGAGTAAAACCTGGGTATGGAATTGTCTATTTTGATATTAAGCAAACAGTTCTCAATGGTGTTTCAAGGATTCTAACTCATAAAAGCAGTGAGTATTATAATTCATGACAAAATAAAAACACAAAAGAATGAAAAAATATAAGATACGCCATTATAAATAAAGGCTATAGTAACAAATTACTAACAGTTTAGGAAAAGATAAACATTTCTACAGAAATTATGAGAGTTAAAGAGAAAGAAACATTGGTGCTTCAGATTCCAATGACTTAGCATGAAAATTTAGTAACGAATCTACCTCATTCTTTTTTTTTTTTTTAAAGATTGGCACCTGAGCTGACAACTGTTGCCAATCTTTTTTTTTTTTCTGCTTTTTCTCCCCAAATCCCCCCAGTACATAGTTGTATATTTTAGTTGTGGGTCCTTCTAGTTGTGGCATGTGGGACACCACCTCGGCATGGCCTGACGAGCGGTGCCATGTCCACGCCCAGGATCCGAACCAGCGAAACCCTGGGCCGCCGAAGCGGAGCATGTGAACTTAACCATTCAGCCATGGGGCTAGCCCCTACCTCATTCTTCGAAGTTATTAATCTTTTCAAACAAGGTCAATAGAGACTGCCAAAGCAAATAATCTAGAAAAACTATAATTTTATTCTCCTGAAATTGTATATTCTGCTAAAATAACTATACTAACGCACAGACCTTTGATTTTATGATTTTTCTCACAAATTTTTCTTAAATTTTTGGCATCTACCACAACTTATATGATAGAAAAAAATGAACAAGCAATAAAAAAGTATTAGTGGCCTCATTACATTGCTGGTAGGAATGTAAAATGGTATAGCCCTTATGGAAAAGTTTGGCAGTTTCTCATAAAATTAAACATGCGGTTACCATACATCCCAGTAATCACATGCCATGGCATTTATCCCAGAGAAATGAAAACATATGTTCACATAAAAACTTGTACACGAATATTCATAGCAGCATTACTGATAATACACCATCTGCAAACAATGCAAATGTTCCTCATAGGTGAACGTTTAACAAAATCTGGTACACCCATACAATGGAATATTACTCAGCAATAAATAGGAAGTATTGATTCATACACATAACAACTTGGACAGATCTCAAGGACATTATGCTTAGTGAATGAAAAAAAAAACCCAATCTTAAAAGGTTATATACTATATGACTCCATTTACATATCATCCTCAAAATAACAAAACTACAGAGATGAAGAACAGGTTATGTAACCAAAGGCCCTCCAGGACCAGTTCAACTGACCCTGTCTCTTATCAATAGAGTGATTAAGAATTATCTTTCAGAAAAACTGCAAAGTCACATAGCCAGGGCATGCATAAAAGAAGAAGTCGTGACCTGAAATGACCTGGGAACTAAAGATCCTCCTCCCCAAAGAACCCAAGGACCGGGACATGACACCAACTTGAAAGTCGGACTCATTATCACAAGCAAGGAGTCCCTGATTCAGAAGATCAGTGTTAAAATTACTTTCCCGCCCCATCATAAATGTTTAAAACTTTACCATAAATGCTTGGAGCCCACCAATCAAAACCTATCCCACTAGCATTTCAGTGTGCCAGCCTGTTCTTCCTAACCTATTAAATTTCACCCCAAATTCTGAATCTGGGAGACAGACCTGAGGGCACACGCCCCCTGTCTCCCTGCAGATCAACCTCGCAGAATAAAAGCTGATTATTTCTCCCCTAAAGGCTGATGCCATAATCAACTGGCTTGTTTATGCACATGAGGCAGAGAACCCCAATTCTGTGTAGTAACAATTACAGGTTGCCATGGGATAGGGATAAGGACAGGAGTGGAGGTGGGTTCCCAAAAATAACACAATGTTTTCAGTTTATTCAATAAACATTAACTGCCCTTGGACTTTTTGAGTTAACTTTGGCCCTCTCTTCAGAGAAATTATCTGCGAACTTTCCCCCTCAACTAGTTGATTCACTAAATTAGCAGCAGTTACTAAGGCAAAACATGTAAATAAGATACTTCTGTTCCTGAGTCATCCAGATATTCTTACAGGAAGTCTAAAAAGAGTGAGAGCACAAAGTTAAGTCTCAGAATTCACAGCAACTCCAGTCTTAGCTGGATAAAAGAAAATCTAGCTGTCAGTACGGAAGATGCAAAGATTAGTACAGGGGCCAAGAATGGCACACTGATATTGAGTGTTAGCTAAAAAATAAAAGTCAAATGGATTAAACATTATTGTATTTTCTTGATGCTAGACAGCATCAATTGATTAAAAGGCATACCTTTACCTGAATAACAGCTTTTTGAGGGGAAATACTACCATATTAAATGCACACAATTTCAAGACATTAAAATGCAAAAAACCATTCCTCTTAGAATTGACAAAATAGGAGATATATGAAATACCACCAGTATGCCTAACCAATACCTATCATTTGTTTCAAAATTTTCCAACACAGAGTTGGACAAAAACACTACTCCTGGGCCTTTATATATCCCAAAATCTACCATGCCTTCTAGACGTAATAAAAGATAAAATTTTAAATAACATTGCTGAAAGCAAACAGAGTAATTTTTTGCAAAGATGTGGTAAGAATGTAAATGTGTGAAGTGCAACCATAACAAGCCTGAGCTCAACCCAAAAGAAAAGGTTTCAAAGCACTGCAGCACCAACCACCGTAAGGAGTTTACTAACCTTCAATTTCCTTGTGGGCTACAAGAGTACCTACCCTCATAGAGTCATTGTGAAGATTAAATGTAAAACACTTAGAACAGGGCCTGGCATGCAATAAGCACAACCTAAGTACTGGGTTTTTGGTTTTTTTTTTAAATTTATTTTAGGAAACGCCAGACACCTATATAGGAAGTGGCAGCAGCATCTTGGTTCCCACTCAAAATGCTACAGCAGGTATTTCTCATCACCCTAGGTACAACAACATTAACTTCTATGTGGAAGGTTCTTGCCACTCACACAGTTTTTTGCTAAATCTGGTAAGAAAAGGAAATCACCAATTGGGCTTAATTATAAACAAATTTACAGGAAGCAGGAAGAATCCGTAAATTGAAGACAAAAGCTAATAATACGAAACAACTGTTCTTTACAGATTTAGAGACCTTTTAAAGCCCCAGCTCACATTTGTATAGCACGTTGTAGTTTCAAAGTAGTTCTCAACACGTTATCTCATTTGATCCTCACAACAACACTGTGAGGCCCTTGCTGTTATTTCACATTTTACAGATGAGGAAAATGAGGCTTAAATAACATGCTGACGGTCACAGAGTCAGCAAGCAGAAGAGATGGAACTTAAATCTCTCGACTACTCTACTACAACTGCCTCTCTACATGGGGATAAATTTTACAGTGCTAATCAGAATACTATCCTCCATATCACAGCAAACACTTAACAGCTTCAAGACATATTGAAAAATTAGAATAAATCAAAGATCATTAAGGATCATTTGTGGTGTAATGTCTCTTTTTACATATGCTCTTATAAAAAGAAAATGTTTTCAGTTTCAGTACTCAGGATCAAAAAAACCTTTTTTTAATGTTCTCACATTTCAACACCTGAAAGCATGTGTGGCCATCAAGGGGCTGAGAAAAACAACAAAAGGATTAAAATATACAAATGCCAAATTATCCTCTGTTTTGTCTAACTGCCTCTTAGTTTCCAACATACCTGTTAAAGAACAGACTTTCTTATTCATAGGCACAGGTCAAATTTAAGATTTTTTCTGGTAGCTTTAGTGACTTTTTACACCAAGTTACTGACTATCTGCAAAAAACTTCTTTATTCTCACACTGTCAAAGCAATAATATAAATATACATGGTAAATTGATGAAAAAATAATTTGATAAATATAGCAATAATCTGAAGGAACAAAGACAATCTTGTAGTCCAGATTTTCAAATTTTTATTGAAATTCTGACTTGCCCATAGTGGAATTCCTTCATTTTGCCACAGACATTGCAAAATTTTCATAGACCACCTATTATTATAATCATATTTAAGCCTTAATTTTTTGTTGTTGTTGTTAGTACCATCAAGTCAATTCTGACTCCTACTGACCCTATGTATGGCAGAGCAGAACCCAGCCTGGTCTTTTTTGCACCACTCTCTCACCTTCCAGCATCATATCAAACAATGCCCTGCCTGGGTGTGTGTGTGGGGGGGGGGGGGGGGTGTGTGTGTGTGTGTGTGTGTGGGTGGGTGGGTGTGTGTGGGTGTGTGTAAGACTGGCCTGAGCTAACATCTGTGCCAATCTCCCTCTACTCTTTGCGGGATGGCCGCCACAGTGTGGCTTGACGAGCGGTGCTAGGTCCACACCTGGGATCCAAACCAGTGAAACCCGGGCCACCAAAGAGGAGCACAGGAACTTAACCACTGCACCACCGGGCCAGGTCCCTGAGTCTCCCACTGCTATTTTATAGAGTTTTCATGGCCAATTTTTTTTGGAAGTGGGTGGCCAGGTCCTTCTTCCTAGTCTGTCTTAGTCTGGAAGCTCCAGTGAAACTTATCGACCATGGATGACCCTGCTGGTATTTCATACCAGTGGCACAGCTTTCAGTATCATAGCAACACACAGCTGCCACAGTATGACAACCGACAGATGGGTGGTGTGGTTCCCTGACCAGAAAGCAAACCTGGGCTACCACGGTGAAAGTGGCGAATCTTAACCACTAGATCACCATTGCTGGTGAGCCTTAAATACTCAAGGGAGAACAAGGTGATGTCTCAAAGTTACATTTCCTTCTCATTATAGAAATATTTTTTAAAATATGTATTTAAAAATAAATATATTTTCATTGGTTAAATGTATTTGAGCAAATAAGTCATTATGAAACAAAGATGGAAATGCAAATAATTTCAGTATAAGACAAATCATAAAAATAAACTAACATTTTAGGAAATTTACCTTTGACTTCTTTGCTCTAACAGGTTAGCACTGCTTCCCTCCCACCTTCCCCACATGGACAACAAACATAACCTAGGACTTTGATCATTTAATTTTTTCCCCCTTCATAGTGCCTGATACACAGTTGGTGCTCAATAAAAATACGTTAAACTTCCCAAGAGACTCAAACTTTTCATTAATCACTATCATACCACAATCCAGATTCCATGATTATGAAGGTACATGGCAGTGTATCACCCTACATCAGGGCAATTGTACAACTTTCAATCTATTCATCACCAATGACAACTGAAAAAACTGGTTTGGGGCACCAAAGCAAGTACTTTATGACACAAAGCAAAGTAGGAATACCTCTAGTTCATTTAATCTAACAAAAAATCCAAGAATTTGAAAAATACATATGTAAAACATTTAAACATTTTCTACCCTTCTACCTTCAGGAATCAACTACTCCTCATTAAGAACCAACCATGTATAGAAATAGATGTTTCATACCTCCATGTCAAAATTTAACTCTCCACAAAATATTACATGGATGGAAATCTGTTCAAAATATATTGTTAAGTGTAGTGGGGGGAAAAACTTGTATTAAAACAGTTTATACACTATTATCCAGATACAAATATGTATTCATAGTTCTGTTTGCACCAGAACACAGGGCACATACATATCAAAATTATAACAATGGTTATCACTGAAAATTATCATAGAAATTAGAACTTTCTGATTTATATTTATCTGAACGTTTTTTTGTATTTTCTATAACAAATATGCTACTTTTATAAACAAAGAAAACAATGAAAGTATTTTTAAAAAACTTTACTGCAGTAAGCAAAAGGGTGTAGACTAGTTAAAATTTGAACAAACATCCTTTTCCAACCATCTTTGTTTTTATATGTAGTCAAATAAGGGGGAAAAATAAACCAAATGTGTTTATTATGGGATTCTGACCTAAAGGACATTCTCTTTGTGCTTTGACAGAAGTGAGAGAGGGAGTGAAGGTAAAGAGAAACACTAAATAATTAAACAATTATTATTTAAGGCTAAAATCTTTCAAGTGATTTATAATCTTTCAAGTGATTTATAATCTCAATGGTAAAACAATACTTAAAACATAACTAAGATAACCCAATTAAAAAATAGAGAAATTGAATAAAACTTTCTCCAAAGAAGATATACAACTGACGAATAAACACATGAAAAGATGCTCAACATCACTAATCATTAGAGAAGTGCAAATCAAAATCACAATGAGACACCACTTCACATACACTAGAATGGCTAAAATCAAAAGAGAGACAATATAGTAAGTATTGGAGAGAACGTGGAGAGATTGGAACCTTTATACATTGCCGGTGGGAATATAAAATGGCCTGGGTAAGCAGTTCCTCAAAATGATAAACATAAGAGTTACCACAAGACTCAGCAATTCCATTTCTAGGCACATATATATAGTCCACACAAAAACCTGTATATAAATGTTCACAGTGGCATTGTTCATAATAGCCAAAAAGCGTAATAAATGAAAACATCCATCAACTGATAAATGAACAAACAAAATGTGGTACGGCCATACAGTGGAATATTATTTGGCAATAAAAAAAGAACTGAAACATGCTACAGAATGGATAAGCCTTGAAAACATGCTAAGTGAACGAAGTCAGTCACAAAAGACCACAAATTCTATAAATTCATTTGTACGATATGTCCAGAATAGGCAAAGCCATAGAGACAGAAAGTAGATCAGTGGTTACATAGGGCTAAGGCAGGGACAGAAATGGGGAAAGATTGCTAAATGGGTACAAAATTTCTTTTTGGGATGATGAAAATATTCTGGAATTAGATTGTGGTGATGGTTGTACAACTCTTTGAATAGACTAAAACCCAATGAAAGGTACACTTTAAATGAGTGCATTTGAAGGTATGTGAAATATATTTCAATAAAACTAATAAAACAAGATGTTAATAGGGAAAAACAGGAGCATGGTATACAAGAACTCTCTATGTTATCTTTGCTTAATTTTTCTGTAAATCTAAAACTTCTGAAGTAAAAAATATCGATATATAAATTAGTAAGGAAGATCAGATAATAAATAGCTAAAGTATGGGTAGGCTGAAGTAGCACCACAGAACTTTAGATTCACACACAGCGCCTCAGACAAAAAAGTGTTGAATAAATATTAGATGTAAAAAATGATTGGGGCCAGCCCAGTGGCATGGTGGTTAAGTTCAGTGCGCTCCACTTCAGCAGCCCAGGGTTTGTGTGTTCAAATCCCAGGGGCAGGCCTATACCACTCATCAAGCCATGCTGTGGCAGTGACCCACATACAAAATAGAGGAGGACTGGCATAGATGGCAGCTCAAGGCCAATCTTCCTCAAGCAATACAGGGAAGACTGGCAATGGATGTTGGCTCAGGGCCAATCTTCCTCAGTCCCCACCCCCCAAAAATAAAAAGTGAGGTTAGGCTTTGTTCTCCAGATTATACAACGGCACAGGCAGAAGGAAGAACAGGATTCACAGATCTCACAACAAGCTCATCATTCATTTGGCCAAACAACTTTCCTTTTCTTACTTAAGTACAATTTTGCCAATAAATTTACTTTCAGACAACCAAAAAACTTTCAGGAAAAAATCTACACAGAAAAGAAAAGGCTGGTAAACAATAGTGCCACTTTATCAATGTAAAACTACTCCCTTTCCACACTAGATTAGGATTTTATTAGACATGCATTTTAACACAATTATGCCTTATCTATTTCTAAAAGGTAAAAGACCTTACTCTCTACACATCAGACTTTATTATAGGGTTCAAGATTCAAATTACTGATGAAATATAAAAGATGTCAAGATTTATTTTCATTGGCTTCTTAATATGAATAATAAAACACTCAAAGGGTTCAAAAAGAGGTTATTGACTGGAAAGGGGCATAAAGGAACTTTCCGGTGGGGGAAGAAAATGTTCTATATATTGATCTGACTGGTGGTTATAACTATACATCATACACATCTGTATGCAGATGTCAAAATTCACTGAGCTATATATACATCTTAGATTTGTATATTCACAAATTATACCTCAATTTTTAAAAATGAAAAAAAAACTATTCCAAAGAATAACTTCATGAGCCCAAAGCATATGATGCAAAGTCATATTTTGTCTTCTTTTAGTAAAAAGAATCAAGCATTGCTTTGGTATGTCAAAATCAAGAAGGAAAAACAGATCTCCCAACTCTGTCCTATTATAGATCCAACCTCTGTGCCTCACCATGAGATTGAATGTTGAGATTCTTTTACTGAGAGGGAGAACAGGACAGACTGAAGTAAGGGCAGAACCAATCCTAGTTCAGCCAATCACCCAGAATAAGGCTAGAAAACAAAGGAATCAAATCAACATGCTCTCCATCTCCAAACTCCATATTCTTAGTCTCAAAGGAGAAAATTATTTTTATCTGGAACTAGTTGTGAAATAATGCAAAGAATGCAAAAGAAGTTCCCAGGTTCACACTCCCTCTAAAAACTATCACAGCGCTACCTCTTGCTTCATTCTGCAGTTTTTCTAAGGGAGTTCTAAGCCACTACACTCCCTCCTCTTAACTTTTGGTCATTTACATGTCTAGAATGAGAAAGTGAGGAGTATACAGGTTAGGTCTCAATGGATGAGATAAAATATGGTTCTTATTTTACAGTCATAACATTTTAGAGATGGACTAGATCTGAGCAGCCATTTATTCACTTAGCAAATAAAGAAACTTAATCCTAAAACGGTTAAGAAATTTGCTTAAGACCTCCTGGCTAATAAGTGGCAGAGTCAAACGTGAATCCAGCCTTCTATTCACACCACACCACACCACACCTATACCTCTGCCCAAATAGAAGCTGGATACTACCTTATCTGAAATGATAATTACACTCTGGGGAAAAATGGTTCATGTTATCTAAATTTTCATACCCATCTATCCCACAGCATGAATATTTTAACAAATTTATAATCAGAATTATAACTGTCAACCAGTCTACCATCAGTATCTTCTTTTCTCAGCAGTAAAATCCCTTTGGTAAACTGAATTAATACCAAAAGGTTATTTGGTAAATAAATTGTCAAGGCAAACAGAGATGAATGATTTTAAAGAATATATGCAGCATATTCCTCATGGCAAACCATCTTACTTCACCAAAGACATTCATTTAGTCATTTATCCATTCAGCAAACACTGAAAGGCCTAGGTATCAGGCACCAAGGAATACAAAGAGACAGGTACAAAGGACTTTGGTATGGGTAGGTAGACAAACAATAGAATGCAGTAACTTATGGCCATGATGGGACACCATGGTGTCCCATCTTCCACAGGGTGCTGTAGAAGCCGAGAGGAGCAACATCTACTTTAATCTGGAGGGTCAGGGAAGTCAGACCAGCTTCTTACTCTCCCAAGCAGTAAGATGTGCTCCTGAAAGCTCAGGCTTCTCATCATTCTTGAAATATGCGATCTTGAACACTGGTCTCTCATTGACATTAAAACGTCCAAAATCTCTATCTGAGGCAAAGAAAAACAGCATTACAATATTATCCTATTTATGTAAAACTATGTTATATTCATCTATCTATTCATGTATATATTTTCAAAGAGACACGTACAGAAGGATCTTTACAAAAACTTTAATGGTAATCATCCCTGTGGGATGGATTTTCAGATTGTTTCAACTTCTTTATACTTTTCAGTATTCATTTTTAAGAATACTCCTGTCATTTTTTCATTCTGCTGTAATAAGGTGAGTGGGACAAGGCAAATACACAAAAGAAAGTCGAATAAACTATTACTTTACTTATATCAGCCTGTCTCCCCTATTCAGAGCATTACTTGTCACACTGGGGACACTAATGCAGCATACTTGAGATTTTTTATTTCCACTTGTAAGAAGGGCCACTTCTGGGAAAGTTTCTGGAGACACAAGAAAAGTAAATGGGGACCAAATTTTAAAAGGCTGTAATCACCATGCTAAGGTGTTTAGACTTCATTTTGTGGATGACAGAAAAACACTGAAGGGTTTTTGAGCTAACCCGTTAGCTAACAACTAGCAATCAACTCCATTTTTTAACAAGATATCTCTAGTAACATTTGTAATACATACACAGGAAAGGGAGTAAAGGCAAAGAGATGTGTTAGAAAGTTTTGGCTGTATGTTTAAAAAAATAATCTAGAGAGGGGCCAGCCCTGGGGTGTAGTCGTTAAGTTCGGCGCACTCTGCTTCAGTGGCCCGGGTTCACAGGTTTAGTTCCCAGGCACGGACCTACACCACTCATCAGCCATGTGGTGGCAGCAACCCAAATATAAAGTGGAGGAAAACTGGCAAAAGATGTTAGCTCAGGCGACAAATGTTGGAGAGGTTGTGGAGAAAAAGGAACCCTCATACACTGTTAGTGGGAATGCAAACTGGTACAGCCACTATGGAAAACAGTAGGGAGATTTCTCAAAAAGTTAAAAATAGAAATACCCTATGACCCAGCCATCCCATTACTGGGTATCTATCCTAAGAACCTGAAATCAGAAATCCCAAGAGTCCCTTGCACCCCTATGTTCATCGCAGCATTATTTACAATAGCCAAGACGTGGAACCAACCTACATGCCCAGAAACTGATGATTGGATAAAGAAGATATGGTACATATACACAATGGAATACTACTCAGCCATAAAAAAAGACAAAATTGGCCCATTCACAGCAACGTGGATGGACCTCGAGGGTATTATGTTAAGCGAAATAAGCCAGTCAGAGAAAGACGAACTCTATATGACTCCACTCATAGGTGGAAGTTAGTATATTGACAAGGAGATCTGATCAGTGGTTACCAGGGAAAAGGGGGGGTGGGGGGAGGGCACAAAGGGGGAAGTGGTGTACCCACAACATGACTAACAAAAACGTACAACTGAAATCTCACAAGGTTGTAATCTATCATAATAAAAAAAAAAAAGATGTTAGCTCAGGGTTAATCTTCCTCAGCAAAAAAAAAATTAGAGAAAAGACATTAAATTTTTATCAGTGGTATCTCTAGAGGCTGAGAATATAGAGTCTCCCACTTTTGGTGTTACACATCTCTATAATCCTTGTACTTCTTAAAGTATGTATGTATTATATTTATAACCAGAAAAAATAAGAATGGCTATCACAATAACTCAAAGAGGGTGCAAAGGAAATGATGAAAGCTTGGATTACAAACTCCATAACGGCAGGAAACTGATCTGTCCATTTACCTCTATATCCCTCGCACCTTGTACAGTGCCTAGCATATATTAGGTGCTCAATAGATGTGTCAGAATAAATGAAAGACTGAATGAGTGAACAAATGAACATCCTAAAGGCTCAATGAAGAAGAAACATTTCAGAAGTAAAACATACATCTGTTGATTAACAAAAGCCAAGAACAGGAAGAAATCAAAGATAATCTCAAATTTTATGTACCAGTCAGCTTAGTGAACGATGAGCCATACACAAACTGAGATAAGTAAAAGTCGAGGAGGTACCGGTATACGAGAATGCAAAGAGATCACAGCAAAAATACCAATGAGTTTGGTGGAAAATATTAAGTTTCAGGAATCAGAAGTTCCCAAAACTTAGTTTAGGACTGTAAACCACACACCATAGTTTATGTACTCTCATGCTCTTAATCAACAACAGAATAGGAAACGCAGATCAAAATGGAACACACCACTATTCTGGATGCCCTGGTGCCCTAACCTGATTTTTGCCCCACTGATATTTAAAATTAAGATTATGAAATAAGTATACTTTATTGCTTTAGAGTCTTCACTTCTCATTTGCTTCTTAATAGGATACAAAGGCCCACAGCTATATTTTATATTTTCACTATTTGCTACAGACAGAATTCTGGGTTCACAGATCCAGGAAACATCAGAAATTCAATACACTTAGAATTATTTACCATAAACATACAAAATTTATGTACTGGCTTTATTCAGTATTATTCATTGGCAAGCTATTATAAAATAACAATTTGTCACACACCAGTGACTGTTTTAAAGTTTCAGTTTGAAACTTGAAATAGGTTTTTTTTGCTTTTGAGGAAGATTAGCCCTGAGCTAACATCTGCTGCCAATCCTGCTCTTTTTGCTGAGGAAGATTGGCCCTGAGCTAACATCTGTGCCCATCTTCCTCTATTTTGTATGTAGGACACCTGCCACAGCATGGCTTGATAAGCAGTGCATAGGTCTGTGCCCAGTATCCAAACCAGTGAATCCCAGGCCACCAAAGCGGAGGACATGAACCTAACCACTATACCACAAGACCAGCCTCAAAACTTGAAATACTTTTGAAAAAAATGTTTTGAGAGCACTCTTTATCAACAGTGTTTTTACAGATGTTTATTCTCACAATAGGACAGGAAAACTTATTTTTGAATACTTTTTTCACTTAGTCCAGGATTACAACATGATATATCCAACTGTCCTCATAACTTTGCAAGTCTCTTCCCCCTCCAATTCATTCTACCTATGAACTGGGGGAATTTAGCTGTTTCAGCGGCACCTTCCAGCTACGGATCTCAAAACAAATGTTATTTACATTACCAAGAATCAAAACCCTGGCACCACAGCCCAATACAGAAACATATCAATGATCTAGAGGGAATTCAATACTGATGTTCTGAAACCCAGCCCTCTGCTCTAAAAACAAGACCTAGTTTTATGTAATGGTTTGGTATGATAAGAAATACATATTTGGGGGCAGCCCCGTGGCCTAGTGGTTAAGTTTGGCATGCTCTGCTTTGGCAGCCCGGGTTCAGTTCTCGGGCATGGACCTACACCACTCGTCGGTGGCCATGCTGTGACAGCAAACCACATACAAAACAGAGGAAAACTGGCACAGATGTTAACTCAGGGCAAATCTTTCTCAAGCAAAAAGAGCAAGATTGGCAACCGATGTTAGCTCAGGTCTTTGCCCCCAGTTCCTGGCACAGAGCTCCTAAAACTCTTAGAATTTCCTGAGCGATAGGAGTTCTTTTTGTTATTCATAATAAGTCTGTTATAACCATACCTGAGTTTATGTTAATAAGGTGACTCTTGGTGAGCCTTGGACAGCCTCAGGCTGGGAGCTAGTTGCCAGAGGAACTAACCATGTGATTAGAAGGTTAGAACTTTGAGGCCCTGCCCCAATCTGGGGAAAGGAGGGAGGCTGGAGACTGAGTTAATCACCAATGCCAATGATTTAATCAGTCAGGGTAATGAAACCTCCACAAAAACCCCTAAACAACAGGGGCTGGCCCTGTGGCCGAGTGGTTAAGTTCACGCACTCCGCTGCAGGCGGCCCAGTGTTTCGTTGGTTCGAATCCTGGGCGCGGACATGGCACTGCTCATCAAACCACGCTGAGGCAGCGTCCCACATGCCACAACTAGAAGGACCCACAATGAAGAATATACAACTGTGTGCCGGGGGGCTTTGGGGAGAAAAAGGAAAAAAATAAAATCTTAAAAAAAACCCTAAACAACAGGGGAAAGCTTCTGAATGGCTCAACACATTGAGGTTTTGGGAGGGTGAGGAGGGAATGGAAGAAGGCATGTAAGCTCCCCATATCTTACCCTATGTATCTCTTCCATTTGACCGTTTCTGAGTTATATCCTTTATAATAAACCTATAAATGTAAGCAAAGTGTCTTTCCCAAGTTCTGTGAATAATCCTAGCAAATTAGTGAAGCAGAGGAGGGGGGTGTGGGAACCCCTGAATTTGTAGCAAAGTTGGTTAGAAGTACAGGTGACCCAGGACTTGAAACTGGTGTCTACAGTTGGGGCAGTCTTGTGGAACTGAGCCCTTTAACTTCTAGGATATGACATTAATTCCAGGTAGACAGTGTCTGAAATGAATTGTGGGACACCCATCACAGAATTGGACAACTGGTTATGGTGTGGAAAAACCCACACAAAAGTGGTTAATTCCTAGTCTATATTTGTAAAGCTTGAAGATACAAACGGATTTGTTGATATAATCTCCCAGCTTACCTTGCTGCACATGTATAAATAGAAGACCAAATTTTAAGCAATGTTGTCAGAACAGTTGCTACTAATAATAATTAGCATTAATCTTATGCCATCTATGTGTCATCTTTGTGCCAGGCATTAAGCTTAGGGTAAATTATTCCTAGTGTATACAAGTCTGAAAGGTAGATACTGCTCCCAAAAGCAGATCAGAAAATTAAATCCCATCATTAAATTTCCTTCTGCACACAGCAAATGGCAGAGCTGAGGACTAAATCTAGTTTTAACACACAAATCCCTGTTTTCTTCTACACTATAGCAAGCTTTACTTTTTATTAGGTAGTGTAATAAAATTACAAACTCTCCAACAATCCGTGAGGATAACATGTCCCAAATTATGCCTGTGAAAGATTAGTCTTAAGAGATGCTCTGTTGAAATAACTAATAAATAAAATAAAAATGAAATTCCATCTACAGCTCTAATATTCTACTTTTCTACTTTATACTTTCTTAAAAAGCACTTTTTTAGCATTACATTCTCTTGCTAGTCAGCAAACATTTCATTTTTTTCTTCCCCAGTTATTAATAAACTAAGCTCAACAAAACTTTTCATTACTTTCTCATCATTACCAATATTAGCATAATGGAGAGAGGCTACTTGAGATCAGAAAATCTTAAGAGCTGAGAAGGACAAGAAAGATCATGTAGTACAAACTCTTGCAGAAACATATTTCATAATATCTCCAGAAGACAATCATCCAGCTGATACCGCAATCTCTCTAATGACAAGAGACTTCCGAAAGTAGTCTATTCCATTGTTGGATAGATCTTACTGTGCAAAAGGTCTTCCCCCCACAGTGGGATGAAATGCACCTCCGACATAACTTCTACCTGTTGTCTGTCCTCTGTAGAAATACAGATGAGAAGTCTGCTCCATTTTGCTTAAAACAACTCTTAAAATATGTTTAGATAGTTTCCAAATATTATCTTCTGAAGCAAAACAGCTCCTGATTCAACAGTTCTTCATGAGATACAGTGGCTAGAGTTCCAAGTATTCTGGTCACATTCATCTGGACAATTTAGATTACCATTGTCCTACTTAAGTGGACACAATACTCCAGATTTAACCTGACAGTACAAGAACAAAGGAACTATTACTTCTCTTAAATCTAGCACTGTACATCTATAAATGTTCATCACTGTTAGCCTCTTTTGAAAGCCATGTCATACAACTACCTTAGATTATGGTGGCTTTCAAATGAAAAGCAAACTATTTCAGGCCAGATCATTTCCATTAAAGAGTAGGGCCTTAGATTCCTGTCACAACTATCTTGCTACTTCCATACTTCATCCTGTTTAGATCACCTTGATTTTGTGACAACGTATTACATAACCCTCCAGTTTCAGCATCATCTAAAAATTTTGGTAAGGATGTGTATTACACTATTATTCAAGATCTAGATCCACATAGCTTGGCAAAAGCAAAACTTACAATCCTGTATAACACTGTGCTTTTATAACAAAATAAATAAACAATCAAATTTAAAAGACTAACAAACTGGGAAAAGATATTTGCAACACATATAACACGTTGATTTCATTACATAAATGGCTCCTACAAATTCATAAAGGAAAAAACATTTAATCAACGAAAACAGAACCAAAGTTTAACATGAACAGTAAGTTCACAGAAAAGACATATGATTTTTATATAGATAAAAACCTCACTCATAAAGAGCAATGTAAATTAAACTTATAATGTCATACCACTTTTTTCCTATCAGAGTGGCTAAGATCAAAGTGTCTGATAACACATCTAATTTGTAAGGATTGTGTGGAAACAAGCACTCACAGAATGCTGATGGGAATGTAAACTGATTCCAATTCTTCAGAACACAATTTAGAAATTTTAATTACACCTACCTTTTCTTTGGAAATGTGGATATTCACTGCAGCATTATTTGTAATAGCAAAAGTGCTAGACACTGTTAGTTGTCAACCCAACAGCCATTTCTCCCTTCTTCTTCACGAATCAGAACTCACATTTTGTTCAAGGTGGCAATATGCCCAACTCTAAGAGATGACTCATGATTGGTTGAAGCCAAGTATGGCTATCATGTTCTCTTTGCTAGATAATCACTTTCTCAGCCATGAGAAATGGGAGGTCAGGGGCAGCAATATGACCCTTTCTGAAATGTAAGGAGATGTCACATACGGAGGTGCTACTCAAACCATGGTTTGCTGATCCACAGCATCACATGGGAGCTCATTAGAAAGACAAATTCTCAGGCTTCACTCTCAAACTATGGATTTCAGAATTTCTGTTGGTGGATCCCAGGAATCTGTGTTTTAACAAGCTCCCTAGGTGAGTCTTACACACTGAAGTTCATCAAGCACTGTTTAGGAGATTTCTGGGAATTATTTTCTTTCCATTTAAAATGACAGAGCTTTCCCAGTAGAAAAATATTTTGCCCTCAATTTCCTGTCTTTGAATGCAGTTAGTTGTGCTCCTTAGAGCTGAGGCAGCCATCCTACAACTATGAGGCTACATGGGAAACTGAAAAGCCAACAGACTGAGGAAAACAGAGTTAGAAAGGGAAAAATCTAGGTCCTAAATATTACCAAGCCACTGAACTAGCCCTGAACTACCTATCTCCTTGCTTTTGCTTATATGAGATAATTTAAAGTCTTTACTGTTTAAGTCATCATTAGATATTCTGTTACTGTTATTTACAATTGAATGTATCCTAAGTGACACCTTGTGTCTGTCCATGAAAACTAATGGAGCTGAAATTCTAGTGGAGATAAAGCAGCAGATTGTGGCCAAGACTTGATAGCAGTCTGAGACTAGCACTGGTTGTCTCAATGCTATGGGAGCATAGGGGAAATCCAAAGAAATAAAATTATGGTAAATACGTAACACAAAACACTATGCAGCTGTTAAAAAATGATGCAAGTTTATAAGTAGTGATATGTTTTATGAGGAAAAAAGCAAGGCATAGAACTGTTTGAATAGTAGGCCTCTATTTGAGGTTTTAAAACGTGGGATATAAATAAAAACATGTACACACATATGCTTGCAAAATATCTCTGGACGGATATACAAAAAACTGGTAAAAATGCTTGTTTCCAAGAAGAAGAACTGGGGGCTGGACATCAGAGATTAAAGGGAGCAGTTCTTTTTTCACTTCTGAATTATTTCAACATTTGTCTATTCCTTTCAAAAAATGTTTGAAATAACGAAAATTGCTTTTAGACTCAGATTATGCAAAAGAAAACTTGAAAGGTAGATCAAAACTAATACTTCTAAAAATCCCTAAAAATTACTGTTTAACTACTAGCACCTGGCACAGTACCTTCTTTGCTTCTGATTGATGCTCAAATGTCTGTGACGTGAACTGCTATAGGATCGAACCCATACGCTGTCACTTATGGGAACTAAGAATCTAAAAAGAAAAATATCAACTTCACATATTTGAACCTCTCCAAATCAAGGTTGGTCAGATAATCGCTTAACTCTGTTTTCTATATTCTATATATAGAATATATTCTATATTCTCTCTCTAAAATACATTTCTATGTTTCACAGCACTGTTTTAATGACCAAAAAGGTAAGTTCAGCCCACAACAGCCATCTGTGGATTTTCCATACACCCATAAGCATTAAAACACCAGCAGTCTGAGACCACTAACAAGGTTTGGCCCCAGTCTGCTACTTTGTTTTCACTAGAATATACGCTCTATTCAGGCAGAAACCTTTATCCACTCTATCACCAGCACCTACAACAGAGCCACACATACATAAAAGCATTTGATAAATATATACATATTTTGGGAGGGGGGGGTGAGGAAGATCAGCCCTGAGCTAACATCTGTTGCCAATCTTCCTCTATTTTGTATGTGGCATACTGCCACAGCAGGGCTTGATGAGTGGTGTGTAGGTCCATACCCAGAAACTGAACCTGTGAACCCTGGGCCATCACGAAGCAGAGTGCGCAAACTTAACCACCGTAACACTGGGCCAGCCCCATAACATTTTTTAAATAAACAAATGAAGAACAGAAGTCTTCCATAAATGCTAAAATGTGGTAGGTTATATCTAACCATAACCTATCTACTTTGGTTATCTACACAAGCTCATCTGGCTGAGAATGATATACATACTGGATAACTCTACTAAAGAACAGATAGAAGTTGAGTGACGTCAGCATCATAGTGGAGTAATCGCTTCCCTTAGACGCTCTCCCATAAGATACAATGAAAAGGACATTCATATACCAACAGAGGACATTCACACAACACAAAAGATGTCTGAGAGACCCACGCAGTCATATGACTGAAGGTGAGGGTGCTGGACCCAGCAGGGAGGAAGTGGAAGGAGGTAATGGAATCTCCTCTCCCTCCCTGGCAGTGACCCAGGGTGTGAGACTGCGTGCAGCTCTTAGAAAAGAGGGGGAGGAGCAGCTCTCCACAGGAATGCCTACACTCTTCAAGTTCCCTCACAGCCAATGGGAAAGCTCCACACAGAGGATGGTAAGCTACTGCGGGGGTGTCTTCATCAAACCAGCACCCCAGGAGAGCAGATAACAAGGGCAGAGTGAGAACTCACCCAGGAACATGCAAGCAAAAGAAAACACTACTCCCTTCATCTAGCACTCCAGCTCAGTCAGTCAGCTAGAGCACCCAGCCATACCTTACAAAACGAGCAGCTGTGAGCAGGCAAGCAGGCAAACACAGACAGGCCCTGTCAGCATAGATTCCAAAGGAGAGGCACAGACACCAAGAATCGTGGCAGACTCAGAACTGCCCCAAGTGGCGGGAGGTGGCATCCACAACCAGATACTACCCCTATGCAAAGGCACAAATCCAAACCATCAGACAGCATGAAGAAATATATTAATATTCCAGAACAGAAGGAAAATGACAAGTACCCAGAAGTCAATCCTGAAAATACAGAAATTTACAATCTAAATGAAAGAGGATTCAAAATAACCATCATAAAAAAAGTCAACAAGGGGCTGGCCCAGTGGCGTAGTGGTTAAGTTTGTATGCTCCACTTGGGTGGCCTGGGTTTCGCAGGTTCGGATCCTGGGCACAGACCTAGCACCACTGGTCAAGTGATGCTGTGGGAGCATCCTACATAAAATACAGGAAGACTGGCATAGATGTTAGCTGAGTGACAATCTTCCTCAAGCAAAAGGAGGAAGACTGGCAAAAGATGTTAGCTCAGGGCCAATCCTCCTCACAAAAAAAACCCCAAAAAACCTGAACAAGTTACGAGAAAATTCGTTATCGACAGTTCAATGAAATCAGGAACAAAATTAACGAACAGAGGAAATTTGTAACAAAAGAGACTGAAACTATAAAGAAATGCCAATCAGAAATGTTGGAGATTAAAAAAACAATGAATGAGACAAAGAAAAATATGGACTCTGAAAAACAGAACTTATATTATGGAGGACAGAATTAGCAATCTGGAGGACAGAAATATAGAAATGCTTCAGATGGAGGAGAGAACTAAAACTAAAAAGAAAGGAAGAAATTCTCCAAGAAATATCCAACTCAATTAGGAAATGCAACATAAGGATTATAGGTATACCAGATGGAGAAGAGAGAAAGAATGGAGCAGAAAGCTTGTTCAAAGTAATAATAGTGGAGAACTTCCCAAACCTGAGGAAGGAGCTGGAAATACAAGTAAAATAAGCTAATGGAACTCCTAATTATGTCAATGTAAAAAGACCTTCTCCAAGCCATATAGTAGTAAAACTAGCAAAACTCAATGACAAAGAAAAAATACTAAGGGCAGCAAGGCAGAAGAAAACAACTTACTATGAAACCCCTCACAGGATTTCAGCAGATTTCTCAGCAGAAACTTTACAGGCTAGGACAGAGTGGAATAATATATTTGAAATTGTGGAAGATAAAAAACTTTCAGCCAAAGATACACTATCCATTGAAAATATGCTTCAGATATGATGGAGAAATAAAAACTTTGCCAGGTAAAGAAAAGCTGAAGGAATTCATTGCCACAAGACACCCCCTCCCACCCCCATCCCAAGGAATGATCAAGAAGGCCATCATGCGTGGAAAAAAAGAAACGGTTTACAAAGCCTTGAGCAAGGAAATAGGCAGACAAAACCAGAAAATTACAGCTCTCCACCAGAAAAAAATTAGCAAATGTTTAAATATAACACTAAAGATAAAGGGAAGTAAAACATCAAAAATATCTCACCATTATATAATTATATAATCTCATCATTATAACCAGAAACACAAGATGGAATAAGTTGTGACAACAATAATGTAGAAGGGGGGACAGGAATGGGATGGAGTTGGCTTAGACTAAGGAAATAAGATGCTATCAAAAAATGGACTATCTCATCTATAAGATTTTTTATGCAAACCTCATATAAAACCATTTTATAATATATAATATTATAAATATATGTTTATAATATATATTTTACATATATTTTATAATATTTTATATATATAAATTTTATAATATATATTTTATATTTTATAATATAATATATAATTATAATATATATAATATATAATTATATAATCATAATATATAATATAATTATCAATATAATTAATATTATAAACAAATAATCAGAACACACACACAAATGATAAGTAAAGAGAAAACTGAGAAAATCATGACAGAAAACTACCAAACTCAATTGGTCGTTCAAAATACATGGGACAAGAGACCAGCGAAATACAGAGCAACCTGAAAACAAGTGATAAAATGGCAGCATTAAGCCCTCATATTTCAATAATCACTCTAAATGTAAATGGATTGAATACTCCAATCAAACGACACAGTAATAGGATGGATTGAAAAAACAAGACCCAACAATATGCTGCCTTCAAGAAACACAGCTCACCTCTAAAGACAAACACAGGCTCAGAGTGAAGGGATGGAAGATGATGCTTCAACCTAATGGCAAACAAAAGAAAGCAGGTGTTGCCATACTTATATCAGACAAAGTAGACTTCAAGATAAAACAGGAAATGAGAGACAAAGAGAGGCAGTATATAATGATGAAACTGACACTCCACCAAGAAAACATAACACTTATAGATGCACCCAACACAGGAGCACCAAAGTACAGAAAGCAACTATTAACAAACCTAAATGGAGATATTAACAGCAAGACAGTAATAGTAGGAGACCTTAACACCCCATCAATGGATAGATCATCCAGACACAAAGTCAACAAGGGAATACTGGAATTAAAGGAAAAACTAGAACAGATGGACTTAACAGATGTATATAGAACACTCCATCCAAAAACAACAAAATACACATTTTTCTCATGTGTACACAGAACATTCTCAAGGATAGACCATATGCTGGCGAAAAAGGCAAGCCTTGATAAATTTAAAAGACTGAAATCATATCAAGCAGCTTCTCTGACCATAATGCTATGAAACCAGAAAGCAACTACAAGAAAAAAGCTGGGAAAGTGACAAATGTGTGTAGACCAAACAACATGCTACTGAACAATCAACGGATCACTGAAGAAATTAAAGAAGAAAGCAAAAAATATCTAGAGACAAATGAAAATGAAAATACACCATACCAACTCACGTGGGATGCAGCAAAAGTGGTCCTAGGAGGGAAATGCGTGGCAATACAGGCCCACCTTAACAAACAAGAAAAATCTCAAATAAGCAATCTTAAACTACATAAAACAGAAGTAGAAAAACAAGAACAAAGGCCAAAGTCAGCAGAAGGAGGGAAATAATAAAAATTAGAACAGAAATAAATGAAATTGAAACCAAAAAGACAGTAGAAAGGATCAATGAAACTAAGAGCTGGTTCTTTGAGAAGATATGCAAAATTGACAAGCCGTTAGCCAGACTCACTAAGGAAAAATACAGTAGCCGGCCCAGTGGTGTAGTGATTAAGTTCACAAGCTCCACTTTGGTGGCCTGGTGTTCATGGTTTCAGATCCCAAGAACAGACCTACACACTACTCATCAGCCCATGATGTGGCATCCCACATACAAAATAGACAAAGACTGGAAACACAGATGTTAGCTCAGCAACAATCTTCCTCAAGCAAAAAGAGGAAGACTGGAAACAGATGTTAGCTCAGGGCCAATCTTCCTAACAAAAAAGAAAAGGAAAAAAAGAAAGCTCAAATAGATAAAATTAGAAATGAAACAGGAGAAATTACAATGGATACCAGAGACATACAAAGAATTATAAGAAAATACTATGAAAAACTATATCCCAACAAATTGGACAATCTAGAAGAAATCAATAAATTCTTATACAACCTCCCAAAACTGAATCAAGAAGAAACAGAGAATCTGAATAGACCAATCACAAGTAAAGAGACTGAAACAGTAATCAAAGACCTCCCAAAAAATAGTCTGGAGAATTCTACCAAACATTCAAAGAAGATTTAATACTTATGCTTCTCAAATTATTCCACAAAACTGAAGAAGATGGAACACTTCTTAACACATTTTACAAGGCCAACATCACCCTGATCCCAAAGCCAGATAAGAACACAAAGAAGCAAAATTAAAGGCCAATATCGCCGATGAACATAGATGCAGAGATCCTCAACAAAACATTGGCAAACCAAATACAGCAATACATTAAAAGCACCATACACCATGATCAAGTGGGATTCACACCAGGGATGCAGGGATGGTTCAACATCAGAAAATCAATGTGATACATCACATTAACAAAATGAGGAATAAAAACCACATCATCATCTCCACAGACACAGAGAAAGCATCTGACAAGATCCAACATCCATTTATGATATAAAAAAAAAACCTCTCAATAAAATGTGTACAGAAGGAAAGTACCTCATCATAATAAAGGCCAAAGATGACAAACCCACAGCCAACATCATACTCAATGGGGAAAAACTGAAAGCCATCCCTCTGAGAACAGGAACAAAGGGTGCCCACTCTCACCACTCTTATTCAACATAGTACTGGACGTTTTGGCCAGAGCAATTAGGCAAGAAAAAGAAACAAAAGGAAACCAAATAGGCAATGAAGTGAAACTCTCACTGTTTGCAGACGACATGATTTTATATATAGAAAATTCTAAAGAACCCATCAGAAAACTATTAGAAATAATCAGGGGCTGGCCCTGTGGCCAAGTGGTTAAGTTCATGCACTCCGCTGCAGGAGGCTCAGTGTTTCGTTGGTTCGAATCCTGGGTGAGGACATGGCACTGCTCATCAAACCACGATGAGGCAGCATCCCACATGCCACAACTAGAGGGATCCACAACGAAGAATATACAACTATGTACCAGGGGGCTTTGGGGAGAAAAGGGAAAAATAAAATCTTAAAAAAAAAAAAAAAAGAAATAATCAACAACTACAGCAAGTTACAAAGTACAAAAACCAACTTACAAAAATCAGATGCATTTCTATACTCTAATAAAAAACCAACAGAATGAGAACGCAAGAATACAATCCCATTTACAACTACAACAAAAGGAATAAAATATCTAGGAATAAACTTACCAAGAAGGGGCAAGACCTATACAATGAAAACTGTACAACATTATTGAAAGAAATCGATGATGACATAAAGAAATGGAAAGATATTCTATGCATATGGATTGGAAGAATATAGTTAAAATATCCATATTATCTAAAGCAATCTACAGATGCAATGCAATCCCAATCAGAATCCTAATGACAATCTTCACAGAAATAGAATAAAGAATCCTAAAATTTATATGGGGCAACAAAAGACCCCAAATAGCTAAAGCAATCCTGAGAAAAAAGAACAAAGCTGGAGGCATCACAATCCCTGACTTCAAAATATACTACAAAGCTATAGTAATCAAAACAGCATGGTACGGGCACAAAAACAGACACACTGATCAACAGAACAGACCTGAAGGCCCAGAAATAAAACCACACATCTATAGACAGGTAATCTTTGACAAAGGAGCCAAGAACATATAATGGAGAAAGAAATGTAAGACCTGAAACCATAAAACTCCTAGAAGAAAATACTGGCGATACACTCTTTTTTTAAAAAATTTCTGCTGAGGAAGATTCGACCTGCACTAACATCTGTTGCCAATCTTCCTCTTTTTATTTTTACTTATTTATTTATTTATTTATTTATTTTTGAGGAAGATTACCCTGAGCTAACTGCTGACAATCCTCTT
Source organism: Equus quagga (assembly GCF_021613505.1). NCBI lineage: Eukaryota > Metazoa > Chordata > Mammalia > Perissodactyla > Equidae > Equus > Equus quagga. The sequence goes on along the minus strand of NC_060267.1, from coordinate 102,884,519 downwards.
CTTTTTGCTGAGGAAGACTGATCCTGAGCTAATATCTGTGCCCATCTTCCTCTACTTTATATGTGGGACGCCTACCACAGCATGGCTTCCCAAGCAGTGCCATGTCCACACCCGGGATCCGAACTGGCGAACCCCAGGCCGCTGAAGCAGAAGGTGCGCACTTAACCACTGCGCCACCAGGCAGGCCCCTCTTCCTCTTTTTATATGTGAGCCGCCACAACGGTATGGCTACTGACCAACGAGAGGTGTAGGTCTGCGCCTGGGAACCAAACCCAGACCAGTGAAGCAGAGCATACCAAAATTAACCACTAGGCCACCAGGACAGGCCCAAGTACACTCTTTGACATCAGTCTTAGCAGTATCCTTTCAAATACCCTATCTGACCAGCCAAGGGAAACAAAAGAAACAACAAACAAATGAGATTACATCAGACAAAAAAGCTTCTGCACAGTAAAGGAAACCATTAACAAAACAAAAAGACAACCTACCAACTGGAAGAAGATATTTGCAAATCATATATCCAATAAGAGGTTAATATCCAAAATATACGAAGAACTCATACAACTCAACAACAAAAAAAACCAAACATCCCAATTAAAAAATAGGCAAAAGAACCAAACAGACATTTTTCCAAACAATATATACAGATGGCAAACAGGCACATGAAAAGATGGTCAACATCACTAATTATTAGAGAAATGCCTATCAAAACCACAATAAGATATCACCTCACATCCATAAGGATGGCTATTATTAAAAAGAAATAGCAAGTGTTGGACAGGGTGTAGAGAAAAGGGAACCCTCACACACTGCTGGTGGGAATGTAAACTGGTGCAGCCATAATGTAGTATAGAGATTTCTCAAAAAAATTAAGAACTACCATATGATCCAGCTATACCACTTCTGGGTATTTATCTAAAGAACATGAAAACAACAATTTGAAAAGATATATGTACTCCTATATTCACTGCAGCATTATTCACAATAGCCAAGACTTGGAAACAACCTAAGTGCTCATCAACAAATTAACAAATGAATTGATTAAAAAATGTGGTGTATACATACATACACACACACATACACACACACACAGGAATACTACACAGTCATAAATAAAGATTAAATGTTTCCATTTTCAACAACATAGATGGACTGTGAGGGCATTATGGTAAGTGAAATAAGTCAGATGGAGAAAGCCAAATACTTTATGATTTCACTCATATCTCGAAGATTAAAAACAACAACAACAAATGAACACATGGATACAGAGAAGAGACTGGTGGTTATGAGGGTGGGAGAGGGTGGGGGGAGGGCAAAAGGGCACATATATAAGATGATAGATGACAACTAGACTTTGGGTGGTGAACATGATGCAGTCCTCACAGAAATCAAAATATAATAATGAACACCTGAAATTTACATAATGTTATAAACGAGTTACCACAATAAAAATTTTTTTTCTTGGCTGAGGAAGATTTGCCCTGAGCTAACATCTGTTCCTAATCTTCCTCTTTTTTTGTATGTAAGCTACTGTGACAGCATGACCACTGACAGACGAGTGGTATGGGTCTGCACCTAGGAACTGAACCCAAGCCACAGAAACAGAGCATGCTGAACTTAACCACTAGGCCAATGGGGCTGGCCCTAAAATATTTTTAAATGCATAATACAATAAACAAATGAGGTTTCTCTTCAAAACATTATCCAACAGATCTTGTAAAATAGCTCCTCACCACACAAACTGACGTTTTCTCAGCATCACATTCAACAAATCCACTTTTTAAAATATACTGAGCACTTACTATGTAATTAGGCACTGTAAACACTACTGTTCATCCATGATTAAACATGGAGATTTATAAATCTGATGCAGGGGCCAGCCCGGTGGCACAGGAGTTAAGTGTGTACATTCTGCTTCAGCGGCCTGGGGTTCACCAGTTTGGACCCTGGGTGCAGACATGGCACCACTTGGCACACCATACTGTGGCAGGCATCCCACATATAAAGTAGAGGAAGAGGGGCATGGATGTTAGCTCAGGGCCAGTCTTCCTCAGCAAAAAGTGGAGGATTCGCAGCAGACGTTAGCTCAGGGTTAATCTTCCTCAAAAAAAAAAAATAATAATAATAAATAAATAAAAATAAAACTCTGATTCATCATGGGGCTGTACCATAAAAAAACTTGCAGAAATAAAAACTGAGTCTTTGGGGCCGGCCCAGTGGTGTAGTGGTCAAGTCTGCGTGCTCCACTTGGGCAGCCTGGGGTTTGTGGGTTCAGATCTTGGGCACAGACCTACACACCGCTTACCAAGTCATTCTGTGGCAGCATCCCACATATAAAAAATAGAGTAAGATTGGCACAGATGTTAGCTCAGCGACAATCTTTCTCAAGCAAAAAGAGGGAGATTGGCCACAGGTTCAGGGCCAATCTTCCTCACCAAAAACAAACAAAACAACTGAGCCTTTAAGTGAAAAGAAGAGATATGCGTACAGCTCTCCACAATGCCATAACAATCTTTTATGTCGAGAAAATAGCCTTCCACACAAATTTTCTCATTTGATCCTCAACAATCCCATGAAGTTTGTATAAAGCAAGTAATGATAAGTCCAATTTAGAGGTTAGGAAACAAACATACTTTAACTCTCAAAGCATGGCAGTAAAAATGTGAACACTAGGACTGAAGTCTCTTGATTTTTAGTATAAAACTCTACAGTATACTTCCTCTTGTAAATTATATTGAACCAAATGGCAAAATCATATAGCTATATATTATGCTGAAGATACTGAGTTGTCCCAAACTATAAAGTGTCTATACAGAATGAGAACAAACAAACTCAGTTCATCAAAGTCAAAGTCTCAACTTGAGGAATAAGAATTCAAATTGCTTTCTGTTACTCATAAGTCTAACCCAGAGTCCAATGACACTCAGGAAGAGTGTAAGAAATGAGCTCTTATGTTGCACATAAAGAAAATTCTTACTGAGTTGTGGCAATTGCTAGAAAAAAAGAGAATGGGAGAAAGGAAGGTGGAACAAGTGAATGAATGAGAACTGAGTTCTACCGAAGAAAGAGTAAATGTTACATCATTATTATATACTGTTCTGAGTGTCTAAGGGATGAGATTTTGCAACAGAAGAAAAAAGACACACCTCCTCAAAATCCTAACCTAATAGCTTTCCTTTGTTTGTATACGTGAGGATGAACAGTTGCAATCCAAAATGTTCCCCAAAAGTTATTTTTTAAAAAGACATAGAAAGAGAAGATGCATATAAAAAAAAAAATCGAATCTGGGAGGATGAAGTCTGCGTCTTCTAAATCTTGTGATCAAAAGCAGCTGTTCACCAAGTGTCAGCATCTGAAGAAAGTGCTAACTGTGGGCATGTCTTCTTGTGAGAGTAATACCTGCTAGGGCAGAGGAGCAAGAAAAGGAGACAGAAATTCTACTGAGTGCAAATGACTGACTGGCAAACAATTACCAGTTGTTAGTCTGCAAAATGTTTCAAGTTGACATTAGCGAACATTAAAAGATCACACAGAGGTATAAAAGTGGCCAAGCCCAGCCGGCACTGGTTTATCAATGACAGCAGTAATCAAAGGCACACTTCAGCATGTAATCCAGCTCTCTAATTAATAATAAACAAGCAGGGGCTGGCCCGGTGGCGCAGCAGTTAAATTCCCATGTTCCGCTTCTCGGTGGCCCCGGGGTTTGCCTGTTCAGATCCCAGGTGCGGACATGGCATCACTTGGCAAAAGCCATGCTGTGGTAGGTGTCCGACGTATAAAGTAGAGGAAGATGGGCATGGATGTTAGCTCAGGGCCAGTCTTCCTCAGCAAAAAGAGGAGGATTGGCAGTAGTTAGCTCAGGGCTAATCTTCCTCAAAAAAAAAAAAACAATAATAATAAACAAGCAGTATGGTGAACAAAATATAAAATCTATTTCACGTTTTTTATCGCAAGATGATGGTCATATTATGCAACCAAACACAGACAAATAATATTAGGTAGTCCAGCAAACACATCAAGCACTCTGGTGCCTTATAAAACAAGTATTTTAGAACTGATGCAGATGTCTATGTCAGCAGAAAATACAGAATAATACTGCAAAAAATACATATGTAGATCTGGCAGTAAAGCAGTTAATTTGGAAACTGGGACATCAAAGTTAATTTGACACACAGAGTGGTTTTGTGCACCCTATCTTACAGAATTAGGAATCTATTGTATTTTGGCAGCAAATTAAGGCAGTATTTCTTAACACCTGCCACATCAATGCACTTCTATCAAACTACAAATCATAGAATATATAGTAGGCTGAAATGAAATACAGTGATTGAGATTAACAGCAGATAAGACAATGCAAAAGAAAAGAATAGTGAATGTAAAGACATAACAATAGAAACTATCCAGAATGAAACATGGAAAACAAGAAGGCTGAGAAAAAAGAGCAGAGTTATCAGTGAGCTATAGGAAAAATTCAAGGAGCCTAATAATGTACGTGTAATTGGTATCTTGGGGTGAGGCAGGGGGATTTGAAGAAATAATATACAAAAATTTTCCAAACTTGATGAAAATTATAAACCTACAGATCCAAGAAGCTCAACAAAAACCAAGCACAAAAAACATGAAGAAAACTAAAACTCCACCAAGAAATAACCAAAATCAAATACTTAAAACCAGAGATAACGAAAAAAATATTAAAAGCAGCCAGAGGAATACAGATGGGAGAAAATACTTGCAAATCGTGTGTAAGTAATTAATATCCAGGACACAGAAAGAACATCTACAACTCAACAACCACAAAAAATGCAATTCAAAAACGGGCAAATGACTTAAAAAGACATTTGTCCAAAGAAGATATATTAGCACATGAAGGATACTCAACATAACTAATAATAAGGAAATGCATATCAAAACCACAATGAGATACCATCTCATACTCATTAGGGTAGCTACTAGCAGAAGAAAAAAGAAAGAAAGAAAATAACAATGTTGGCAAAAATGTGGGAAATGGCAAACCTTATGCACTGTTGGTGGGAATGTACAGTCACTGTGGAAAACAGTATGACAGTTCCTGAAAATTTAAACAGAATTACTATACGATCCAGCATTTCCACCTCTGGGTATATGCTCAAATAAACTCAAAGCAGGATCTCAAAGAAATATTTGTACAACTATGTTCAGAGCAGCATTATTCACAATAACTAAAACATGGAAACAACCCAAGAGTCTATCAATAGATGAATGGGTAAGAAAAATGCAGTATATGCGTGCAATGGAATATTATTTGGCCTTAAAAAGGAAGGAAATTCTGACACATGCTGCAACATGGATGAACCTTGAAGACATTATGCTAAGTTAAATAAGCCAGTCACAAAAAGACAAATACTGTATGATTCCACTTATATGAGGTACCTAAAGTAGACAGAATCATAGAGACAGAAAGAATAATGGTGGTTACCAGGGGCTAGGGAAAAAGAGGAATGGGGAGTTATTGTTTAATAGGTAGTTTCAGTTCTGCAAGATTAAGAGAGTTCTGGAGGTAGATGATTGTAACGGTCACACAATGACACGAATGCACTTAATACCACTGAATGGTACACTTAAAGATAGTTAAGATGGGTACATTTTATGTTACATGTATTATACCAGAATTTTTAAAAAGTGAAAGAAAAGGAAGCCAAAAGAAAAAACACATATCATGTACAGAGGGCTAAAGATAAGAATGGCAGCAGACTTTTCATCAGAAATAATGCAGGCCAGAAGACAGTGAAGCAACATCTTTAAAGTACTGGGGGAGAAAAAGATTGTCAACCTAAAATTCTATATCCAGAGAAAACAGCTTCTATAATTCAAGGCAAACTAAACACTTCTTCAGACACACAAAAGCTGAAAGAATTCATCATCAGTAAACCTGCACCATGAGAAAGGTCAAAAAAAGTCCTTTGTTCTGAAGGGAAATGTACCAGATAGAAATGTGGAACTACACAGAAAAATGAAGAGCACTGCAAACGGTAAAGAGAATACACACACAGTACTTGATGAAAGTTTTTACTATAATGAAAGAGTAGATTCATTTACATTTTTAAAATAAAGAAAAAAGCACTAACAAGAATTTTCATAATACACATATCTTCCAAAATGCCCATCTTCCAAAAAAATAATAAAGTACTTTGATTCATAGAAGTCCTTTCCCATCACAACATTCTTGTAAATTAGAGAGTTACCCTTTGTACAAAAAGAAATGCAAAGGTCCAAGCTATTTGCCCAGTAAAGAAAGTAAGTCTTTTAGAAAAGTAAAATTAAAATCTTGGTTCCACCCTACTGTTCTGTTACACAAATCCTTTTAAAGGGCTTGCATACAGAGATATTCCTCGGGATAAAGTATGATGATGATTAATATATAATTTATCTATTTTCTATTGTCTCTGGGGAACCCCAAAGTCACGTAGAAGTAAGCTACAAAGACAGCAAAGAACGTTCCTTGCTTTCAAGAAGTCTGAAAAACATTAGGTTTCAACGAATTGGTCAGGGTAACCAAAACTGGAAAAGAAGAAAACTTTTGCTAAGTCTTCCTGAGGAAAATAAACTTATCCAAACAAAGATGTCAAAGCAATAACTGCAAAACAAAGCTTCAGGGTTGGGTGCTGAAATAGGAAAAAGAAAACAGTAATATTTAATGCCACTCTATTATGGTCCAAACCTCAGAGGGAATATGGTAAGAATAAAACCTCTGTAATATCACTGATGCCAAAGAGATTAAGAATGGGAATCCTGCCTACTATTCCTCTGAATATATGATGTTAAACATAATTCATACACTCAGATTCCTTGAGACCACAAGCAGATCTGATAATCCAACTTTACAGTGAGAAACTATTTGCTAATCTCAGAAAGATAACTAAATGACACACAACATAACTCAGGATGTTCTTCTGGTAAAATTCTAGGAGAAGGCTACCTACTGCTACCCCATCTGGACCAAAATTCTTTAGTCTGTAAAGACAATAGGGAGAAGACTGCTGGGAAGACGGCGATGTAAGCAGACTCTGAACTCACCTCCTCCCATGGACACAACAAATTTACAATTATCCCTGGAACAATTACCCCTGAGAGAGAACCAGAAACTGGATAAAAAGAACCCACAGCAAGGGACAGTGCTGACTGAGGAGGAAGAGGCAGAAATATTTTTCTGGAGATGAAAAAAGACACATTCTAGCCACAGCACTTCACAGACGGGATCAGTCTTAAGGTATGAAGCTCTCCCTAGAGGAGCAGGGGATCTAAGTGGGAGAGCTATGCCACAACGAGCAGCTTTTGAACTCAGCACAACTGAGACAAGTATCATAATATTTGGCTTTGCTATTAACAACAACGGGGGATACACCCAGAAAAGCTCTGAAACATAAGAGCAAGCTAGGGCTCACATACAAATTCACCAGTTCTGGAAAGCAACACAAAATCACAAAAAGGTACATGGTTCTTTGGTGAAAACAGACTCACTTAATAGACTCTGGGCATATCTCAGGGAGACAGGAGGTGGCTGGGACCACCCTCCCAGGGACTGAGACATTGGTGGCAGCCATTATTGTGACCTAGTACAGGTATACTGACAGAGACGCTGGCAGATGCCATTGGAGTTCTTCCCCTGGCCTGTTAGCACAGGGGTTGTTTGCCCCACCCACTAGAGCACTGATTTAATCCAGCTCAGCCAGGACAGACAGCCTGCCCTAGGTACAGGCCCCACCTAACAGCAAGCCCTCAGACAACTAGTGGACCTGCATAGACAGGGGGTGTAGGACCTCTGCAGCAAGGTGAGTGAGTCCACCTTTGCAGGGCAGGGCGTGCATGATGGGCAGGCCTGTCATTGATGGAGTGTCTGAGGCCTCTGCAGCAGGGTGAGTGGCGTGCATTTCAGTTGGACGGGGCATGCACACGAGGCAGGACTGCATAGACAGGGTGTGTGGGCCCGCAGGTGGTGGGGCTTGTCAGTTGCAGCAGACTTGTGCTTCCCAGCCATATAGGGGATCTGCGATAACTATCAATGCCTGAAACAACTGTGTGCTGGCACACCTGGGGTCGGCCCCACACAGCTGCACTACTGAGAGAGTTGACAACAGCCTTACAGCCATTGTGAGCCCCAGAGGCTACCAACCAGCCACAATGGGAGCCTACTCACTTAACAGAAAAACTGCAGCAGGAATGTGCTATTAGAACTTGCAGCCAACTGTGCTGGGACTCCCCCTGCCCAATAAAGTGACTGAAAGGACTGTAGCAGCCACATGCAGCTGAGCCTTACAACCAGCCGGCCAGGAAGACAGCCTAGCCTTCCTGTGCACCTGCAGTAACAGCAACCCTGCTACAACAGGACACATGGCCCACACAGGGGACACTCCCGGAACATCTGGAACTGGTAACAAGGGGGAAGTACAATGCTGGGCCTCATAAGGCATCTCTTATATAAGGCCACTTCTCCAAGATCAGGAGATGTAGCTGATCTACCTAAAACATAGATATAAGCACAGAGAAAAAGGCAAAAAGAGGAGACAAAGGAATATGTTCCAAATAAGGGAAAAGGAAAATCCTCAGAAAAAGAACTAAACAAAACAGAGATAAACAATCTACCTGATAAAGAGTAAAAACTAGTCATAAGGATACTCACTGATTTTGGGAGAAGAATAGATGAACACAATGAGAACTTCAACAAAGAGTTGTAAAATATAAAAAAGAACCAATCAGAACTGAAGAATACAATAATGGAAATCAAAAACTCATTAAAGGGAATCAAAAGCAGACCAGATGATACAGAAGAATGGATCAGTGAGCTGGAAGAACGACAGGCGGAAATCACCCAAGCTGAACAGAAAAAGGAATTAAAAAGAACGAGGACAGTCTAAGGGACCTCTGGGACAACATCAAATGCACTAACATCCGCTATCATAGGTGTCCCAGAAGGAGAAGAGAGAGACAAAAGGGCAGAGAATCTATCCAAAGAAATAATAGCTAAAAACTTTCCTGATCTAAGGAAAGAAACAGACACCCAGGTACAGGAAGCACAGAGAGCACCAAACAAGATAAACCCAAAGCCCACACCAAGAAACATCATAATTAAAACGTCAAGAACTAAACACAAAGAGAGAATCCTAAAAGCTTCAAGAGAAAGGCAACAAGTTACATACAAAGGAAACCCCACAAGGCTATCAGCTGCCTTCTCAACAGAAACCTTATAAGCCAGAACGGAGTGGCACGATATAAAGTGCTGAAAGGAAAAAATGTACAGCCAAGAATACTCTACCCAGCAAGGTTATCATTCAGAATGGATAGAGAGAGAAAGAATTTTCCAGACAAGCATAACACTAAAGGAGTTTATCAATAAACCAGTCCTAGAAGAAATGCTAAAAGGACTTATTTAAGTAGGAAAAAAAGAGACCACAAGTAGGAATAAGAAAATGATGAAAAAATAGTAATAAAATCATTGATGAAGGCAAATATATGGTAAAGGTAGATCAACCACCTATGAAGCTACTATGAAGGGTCAAAAGACAAAAGTAATAAAATTATCTATTTCTAACATAAGAGGTTAACAACACGCACACACACATACACCAAAGAGGTTTAAAAATGTGGGAGAAGGGGAGTAAAAGATCAGAGCTTTTAGCAAGAGGTCAAACTAAAGAGACCATCAACTTAATATAGATTGCTACATACATAGGTTATTATTATGAACCTCATGGTAATCACAAACCAGAAACCTATAATAAACACACAAAAAATTAACAGAAAGGGACCCAAACATAATACTAAAGAAAGCCATAAAACCATAAGGGAGGAGAGCAAGAGAAGAAGAAAGGAACAGAGAAGAACTACTAAAACATCCAGAAAAGGTAACAAAATGGCAATAAGTACATTCTTATCAATAGTTACTTTAAATCTCAATGGACTAAATGCTGCAATCAAAAGGCAGAGGGTGGCTGATTGAATAAAAAAAACAAGACCCATATGTATGCTACACACAAGAGAACACTTCAGACCTAAAGACACAACTGGAAGTGAAATGATGGAAAAAGATAATCCATGCAAATGGCAATGAAAAAAACACGGGGTTGCAATACTTATATAAGACAAAAGAGGCTTTAAAACAAAAACTGTAGCAAGAGACAAAGAAGGGCACTACATAATGATAAAAGGAATAATCCAACAAGAGGATATAACACTTGTAAATATCTATGCACCCAACATAGGAGCACCTAAATATACAAAGCAATTATTAACACACAAAAAGGGAGAAATAGTAACACAATAAAAGTAGGGGACTTTAACACTCCACTTACATCAATGGATAGGCCATCCAAACAGAAGATCAACAAGGAAACACTGGCCTTAAATGACACATTAAATCAGATGGACTTAATAGATATATACAAAACACTGCATCCAAAAATCATAGAAAACATATTCTGTTTGAATGCACATGGAACATTCTCCAGGACAGATCACATATTAGGCCACAAAACAAGTTTCCATAAATTTAAGAAGACTGAAATAATACCAAGCATCTTTTCTGACCACAATGGTATGAAACTAGAAATCAATTACAGGAAGAAAATCAGAAAAGCCACAAATATGTGGAGATTAAACAAAATGCTACTAGACAATGACTGAGTCAACAAAGAAATCAAAGGAGAAATTAACAAATACCTGGAGACAAATGAAAATGAAAATACGACACGCCAAAATTTATGGGATACAGCAAAAGTGGTTTTGAGAGGGAAGTTTACACCAATACAGGCCTCCCTCAACAAACAAGAAAAATCTCAAATAAACAATATAATAGTCCACCTATAGGAACTACAAAAAGAACAAACAAAGCCCAAAATCAGTAGAAGGAAGGAAATAATAAAAAGCAGAGCAGAAATAAACAAAATAGAGACTCAAAATAAATAGAAAAACATCATTAAAACTAAGAGCTGGTTCTTTGAAAAGATAAACAAAATTGACACACTTTTATCTGGATTCACCACGAAAAAAGAGAGAAGGCGCAAATAAATCAGAAACAAAAGAGGAGAAATTACAACAGACATCTCAGAAATACAAAAGATTACAAGAGTACTATGAAAAGTTATATGCCAACAAATTGGATAATCTGAAGAAACAGACAAATTCTTAGAATCATACAACCTTCCAAAACTGAATCAAGAAGAAATAGAGAATTTAAACAGACCAATCACCAGTAAGGAGATCAAAACAGAAATAAAAAACCTCCCCCAAAATAAAAGTCTAGGATCAGATGGCTTTCCTGGTGAATTCTACCAAACATGCAACACCTAAGCTTTCAAACTCTTCCAAGAAATTGAAGAGGAAGGGAAGCTTCCTAACTCATTCTACAAGGCCAACATTACCCTTAAACCAGACAAAGACAACACAAAAAAATAAAATTACAGGCCAATATCACTGATGAACATAGATGCAAAAATCCTCAACAAAATATTAGCAAATCGAACACAACAAATTAAAAAGATAATACACCATGATCAAGTGAGATTTATTCCAGGGATGCAGGGATGGTTCAATATCCACAATTCAATCAACATGATACACCACATTAACAAAATGAAGAATAAAAATCACATGATCATCTCAATAAATACAGAGAAAGCATCTGACAAGATACAGCATCCATTTATGATAAAAACTCTCAATAAAATGGCTATAGAAGGAAAGTATCCCAACATAATAAAGGCCATATATTACAAACCCACAGATAATAACACACTCAACAGGGAAAAACTGAAAGCTATCCCTTTAAGAACAAGAACCAGACAAAGTTGCCCACTTATTCAACATAGTATTGGAAGTCCTAGCCAGAGGTATCGGGCAAGAAAGAGAAATAAAAGGGCTCCAAACTGGAAAGGAAGAAGTGAAACTGTCACTATTTGCAGAAGACATGATTCTATACATAGAAAACCCCAAAGAATCCACCAAAAAACTTTTAGAAATAATAAATGAATATGGTAAAGTTGCAGAATACAAAATCAACATACAAAAATCAGTTGCAAGTCTATAAACTAACAACAAAATAGTCAAAAGAGAAATTAAGAATCAATCCCATTTACAATTGCTACAAAAAGAATAAAATACCTGGGAATAAATTTAACCAAAGAGATGAAAGATCTATACACTCAAAACTATAAAACACTGCTGAAAGAAACTGAAGACGACACAGGGAGCTGGCCCCGTGACCTAGTGGTTAAGTTCAGCATGCTCTTTGGCAGCCCAGGTTCAGTTCCTGGGCGTGGACCTAAACCACTCGTCAGCAACCATGCTGTGGTGGTGACCCACACACAAAATAAAGGAAGACTGGCACAGATGTTAGCTCAAGGCAAATCTTCGTCAGCAAAAAAAAAATTGAGGAAGACACAAAGAAATGGAAAGATATTTCATGCTCTTGGATTGGAAGAACTGACATGGTTAAAATGTCCATACTTCCTAAAGCAATCTACAGATTCAATGTAAGCCCTATCAAAGTTCCAACGACATTTTTCATGGAAATAGAACAAAGAATCCTAAAATTTATATGGAACAACAAAAGGCCCCAAATAGCCACAGGAATCCTGAGAAAAAAGAACAAACCTGGAGGTATCACATTCCCTAATTTCAAAATATACTACAAAGCTATAGTAACCAAAAAAGCATGGTACTGGCACAAAAACAAACAGATCCATGGGACAGAATCAAGAGCCCAAAAATAAACCCACTTATCTAATTTTCGACAAGGGAACCAAGAACATACAATGGAGAAAGGAAAGTCTCTTCAATAAATGGTGCTGGGAAAACTGGACAGCCACAAGCAAAGGAATGAAAGTAGACCACTGTCTTACACCATACACAAAAATTAACTGAAAATGGATTAAAGACTTGAATGTAAGACCTGAAACCATAAAACTTTTAGAAGAAAACACAGGCAGTATGCTCTTCAACACCGGTCTTAATGGCATATTTTCAAATATCATGTCTGACTAGGCAAGGGAAACAAAAGAAAAAATAAATGGGACTAAATCAAACTAAAAAGCTTCTGCACAGCAAAGGAAACCATCAACAAAACGAAAAGACAACCTAACAAATGGGAGAAATATTTGCAAGCATATATCTGATAAGCGGTTAATATCCAAAATATATAAAGAACTCACATACCACAACAACAAAAAAACAAACAACCCAATTAAAAAATGGGCAAAAGGGGCCGGCCTGGTGGCACAGTGGTTAAGTTCACACATTCTGCTTCGACAGCCCAGGATTTGCCAGTTCAGATCCCAGGTGCGGACCTATGCACACTTGTTAAGCTATGCTGTGGCAGGCATCCCACATAGAAAGTAGAGGAAGATGGGCATGGATGTTAGCTCAGGGCCAGTCTTCCTCAGCAAAAAGAGGAAGACTGGCAGCAGATGTTAGCTCAGGGCTAATCTTCCTCAAAAAAAAGGGGGCAAAAGATCTGAACAGACATTTTTCCAGAGATATACAGATAGTCAACAGGCACATGAAAAGATCTTCACGAACATCACTAATTATTAGGGAAATGCAAACCAAAACCACAATGAGATATCACTTCATGCCCATCAGAATGGCTATTATTAAAAAGACAAGAAATAACAAGTGTTGGAAAGAATGTGGAGAAAAGGGAAGCCCAGTACACTGCTAGTGTAAATGCAAACTGGTACAGTCACTATGGAAAACAGTACTGAGATTCCTCAAAAAATTTAGAATAGAACTACCAGATGATCCAGCTATTCCACTGCTGAGCATTTATGCAAAGAACACGAAAACCCAAATGCATAAAGATACATGCATTCCTATGTTCACTACGGCACTATTCACAATAGCAAAGACTTGGAAACAACCTAAATGCCCATCACGGGATGAGTGGCTAAAGAAGACGTGGTATATATAGAGAATGGAATACTACTCATCTATAAAAAAAAGATGAAATCTTGACATTTGCAACAACATGGATGGAAGTTGAGGGAAAAAAGTCAGGTAGAGAAAGTCAAATACCATATGATCTCACTCAAACAGAAGATAAAAACAACAACAACAAACAAACACATAGATACGGAGATTAGATTGGTGGTTACCAGAGGGGAAGGGGGAGGGAGGAGGGCAAAAGGAGTACGGGCCCCTGTGTTTGGCGATGGATGGTAATTAGTCTTTGGGTGGTAAACATGATATAGTCTACACAGAAATTGTAATATAATGATGTACACTTGAAATTTATATAACGTTATGAACGAATGTTACCTCCATTTTAAAAATTAAAAAATAATAGTAAAAAAAAAAAGACAACAGGATTTCAGTAACTGATGAATACCATGCAGAGAGAATGTAGCATTCTTTCAGCACTCTACAAGTAATCCATTGAGTAACTTTAAGATATACATTAGTTATATACCCCAGAGAATTTAAAATATATGTGCAAACAAAAACTTCCACACAAATGTTCACAGCAGCATTATCCATAGCAGACAAAAAGTGAAAACAACTCAAATGTCCATCAACTGATGAATGGGTAAACAAAGGGTGATATAGCCATACAATATATTATTATTTAGCCAGAAGAAAGGAATTAAGTACTGAAACATGCTACAACATGGATGAATCTTAAAAACATGAAGCCAAAAACAAAAGGCCATATATTACATGATTTCATTTAAATGAAATGTCCAGAACAGACAAATCCATAGGGACAGAAATCAAACTAGTGATTGCCAGAGGATGGGGAGAGGGACTGCTTAATGGATATGAGGTTTCTTTTAGGGGTGATGACTATGTTCTAGAATTAGATAGTGGTGATGGTTTCACAACACTGCAAATGTACTCAAAGCCTCTGAACTGTACACGTTAAATAGTTAAAATGATGAATTTTATATGTGAATTTTACCTCAATAGAAAAAATACATATCTTTCCAAGTTTAGTTATCTAGTACCTGTTTCTCCCACTACTTAACAAAACGCTGTGTTCATAAAAATCATTCAAAAATACTTTTTAAAATTTAATATACTGACATTCTGGAAAAGGCAAAACTATAGAGATACTAAATAGACCAGTGGTTGCCAAGGGTTGGTATGGGGAGAGTGAAATAGGTGAGGCACAAATTTTTTATAACAGTGAAATTATTCTACATGATACAGTAATGGTGAATGTAAGACATTAAAAATTTGTCAAAACACATAAAACTGTAAAGCATAAGCACAAAGGAGGTATAGGAATAAGGTATTGACCTAAGCAATGCTGGAAATGAGTGGAGTCCACAAGACTAAAGCCAAAAGGAATACAGTACAGTATATAAGCACTGTACTGCAGCCGACAAACAATTTCTACAGGAGCACAAATTAACAATTCTGAAATCACCACACATGTATACTGGAACTGAAGAATTAAGTAAATGGATGGCAGGGGTGGGAGCCAGATTTCTCAATGGTGAAGTGGAGGAGGTTAGAATGATCCATGTAAGGAAGTAGAGTGGGAGACATCAGTATAAATTCATGTTTAGCTTACTATAGAGACAATGGTTACATACAGAAATATTTACAGATATGTATATATACACAGCTTAATATAAACACACCTCTGTCCTTCCTCTGTCACTCAGAGGACCTAGAAGCAACAATAAGCTAGCAGCAACTAGCACATCTAGCAGCCAGATCTTGGTTTCTAATACCATTTTCCAATTAAAGGAACTAGAGCTCCTTGAGAAAATGACTGAGAATAGGACGGGAGCATGACATATAAAAGATGAGCCTGAAGCATTTTATGTTGCCAGAAAGAAAGTGCAAGCTTACACACACACACACAATCACAGGAGTATGTCAAAGGAAAGGGATACAGGAGACAACTGAGAGAGCTCCAAATGGCCAAAGCTGGAACAACCTGAGCAATGAAATTTATGCAGATACTCTACCTTTAAGGCAGTGAAGCATAACTCATTACTAATTAAGTCTGGGCTATGTATGGTGTCTTTCTTCCAGAGTATAGTATAAGAAGGGAAGAACAATAGGGTAACTTTACAGTGGAGAAAACAAACACTACCTCAAGCTAGGTGATGAAGGTTAACATCAACACTGATAAGTCATATCAGCAGTACGTACTCTGGATACTTGATGAGAAGACACTTTACCTCTGCGGTCTTCCTTCCAAAATCAGATTACATCAGTCTCATCATTAGAAAAACCTCAGGCAAATCCCAACTGAAGGACACTGTAAAAAATACCTGACCAATTATCTTCAAAATTAGCAAGGTCACTAAAAACAAGTCTGAGAAATTGTCACAACCAAGAGAAGTTAAGGAGACATGACTATTAAATGTAACATGGCATCCTGAATGGGATCCTGGAACACAAAAAAGGACATTGAGGAAAAAACTACGTCACTCTTAAATGAGGTATAAACTTCTAAGTAATAATATATCAATCAATACTGGTTCATTAATTGTGACCTATGTGCCACACTAATGTAAGATGTTAATAATAAAGGAAACCGGGTATGGGATAGCCAGGAACTCTCTGTACCATCTTCATAGTAATTTACTAAATCTAACGCTGTTCTAAAACAGAAACTTTACTTTTTTTTTTTTAAAATATATTTCTTTGGCTTGATTTTTTTTTTTAAGATTTTATTTTATTTTATTTTCCTTTTTCTCCCCAAAGCCCCCTGGTACATAGTTGTATATTCTTCGTTGTGGGTCCTTCTAGTTGTGGCATGTGGGACGCTGCCTCAGCGTGGTTTGATGAGCAGTGCCATGTCCGCACCCAGGATTCGAACCAACGAAACACTGGGCCGCCTGCAGCAGAGCGCGCGAACTTAACCACTCGGCCACGGGGCCAGCCCCCAGAAACTTTACTTTTAAAAAATTGTAAGCTAATTATGATCCACTGTATGCCTGAAATTTTACTCAGTGCAGGCAGGACACAAAAAATGCCTAAAATATGCTCTTGGCCCTCAAGAAGCTCGCTGTGTCATCGTGAGGTAAGACAGATGCTCATGAAACAAGTATAAAATACAAAAATAAGAAAATATTAAATTGAGAAGTACAGCTAAAAGTATATTAGGAATATAGAGAAGGTCTAGAATTATGAGGGAAGACTTCATTAAGGAGACAAAACTTGGTTTGTATCTTAAAAGGTACTTCAGGGTACCAAAGTAAAGAAGAATAATGATAAATTGGTACACTTATCAGAACCATAAGGGTCAAGAAATAAGAAAAAACTAAACGAAATGAAAATACTTAGCCCTGAAAAGTGAAGGCTTAAATGGGAGACATAACAGCAGTGTTGAAATACTTTAAGGGTCACGTGGCAGAACTAATAGAGTTACATCATATGCCCATCTAACTTACTAGTTGACCTCTGGTAAAATGTGACCAACACTCAAGGACACAGAGAGTGACAGCTGTTCAATAGAGCCACAACAGGAAACGTCAATTTGGAAAGACAGGAAGCAGGTGGCCAAGTTCTTCTCTACAACTTTTCAAAGGACAGTGTGCATGCGAGCCCAATGATGCAAGAATTCAGATTCAAATCCTGCAAACATTTATTGACCACTTACCATGTGCCAGGTGCCCCTATACATTTTATTTTGTTTAATATACACAACACTTCTATAAACATTAGTTAATTAATAGAGGCTTCATGTAAAAATGTAATAAACCCTGCAAGGAAGCAGGAACATGTTAAAATTCTCCACCATCCCCCACTCTGATAGGAATTTGATAGCTGTTTTAAAAAACAAAATTATTTGAAGACCTACATATCTACATAATTTTTTGCCTCTTGCTCCTTCCTTCAATCAAGAATGGTGGCTTTCAGTCTGTAAAGCGCACAAGAATTATATACAATTATACATACAAAAACATGCACACCATACTTTTAAGCAATTTAAAGGATTCTCAAGTATACTTTTCAACTTATGTAATTTTTGTCTCATGCACTGACTTTAGAATGGAATCCTGGGGAGGAGGTACAACCCCAATGCGGGCTTACTCTACGGGCCCTGTAAGGCAGCATCAGGGAAAGGAAGCAGAAAGGTTGAATCCTATCACAACATGAAGAAGAACACTCTAACAATTAGAGCTACCTAAAAATGGCACAGGCTACTTCAAAGTAATGAATTTTCTGTCATCAATGGCGTTCAAAAGGAGGCTGAAAAATCACTGAGAACATTTTAGAACAGAGCAATTGGTTAAGAAGTTAAGATCTCTTCCAAGTCTTAGATTCTACAATGGGTAGACTTTTAAAACCTGACAGGAGGAGGGCATCCTAGTTAACAACAACGAAATCAAAAAAGACACAAAGGCAAGAAGGACATGCAATATGGGGAAGTTCAATGCTGGGGAAATTTAATGAGCAGAAGCTCATTTTCACCTGTGCATCTTTGCACTTGCTGTTTCATTCGCCAGGAAAGCTTTTCACCTTTTAGGCCACAATTCAAATATCTTCTCCTTAGTGAGGCCTCCCCACGACCCCCACCAGTCACTCACTTGTGACTTTAGCTTGTTTTATTTTCTTCACAGTTCATATCAGGAGCCAGCAAACTTTCTCTATAAAGGGCCAGACCATAGCCCGCAGGCCAAATCTGGCTTACTCGATGTTTTTGTATGGCCTATGAGCTAAGAACGGCTTTTACATTTTTAAATGGTTGAAAAAAATCAAAAAGAATAATAATATTTTGTGACATGGGAAAAGTATATGAAATTCTGATTTCCGCGTCCAAAGTTTAATTAGAACATAGACAAGCTTGTTTATGTACTGCCTGTGCCTGCTTTTGCACTAAAACAACAGAGTTGAGTAGTTGCAACAGAGACAGTATGGCCCGAAAAGCCTAAAATATTTACTTTCTGGTGCTTTACAGAAAAATTTTGCTAATCACTGATTTATAGCATTATCTGAAATTACCTATTTGCTTACTTGTTACCCTCATTCTCACACACACAGAATAAAGCTGAATGAGGGCAGGGATCCTGTCCATTTTGTTCCCCCACTGTAAGCCAGTAGTTAGAAAAAAATCCTGGAACAAAATAAAGGCTCAATAAATATTTGATGAATAAATTAATGAGTGATCCATAAATACCACTTCGAGGAGTTTAAACTTAACCCCTCAGTCATTATAGGTTTTGTACATATATGACGGGCATACAAACTCTTGCAGAAAAGGAGAAATATTCTAGTAGAGAAAAGGAGCAAACAGCTTAAAGTAATGGTGGTCACCAACTAGTCCAGGTCACTGGGGTTTTTCAAAGTGTACAGGCTTTTTTGTGCTCATAAAAGGTTCTCTCAACTACTGCAAAGTGTCACAACAGTCTGTCAGCTCATTGTGCCTGTTTACCTTAACATGCAAATATTATGAGAAATCTCATTTCCCATACGTAGTACACAGCCCCCCCACCATGCCAAATCTTCACAAATGCTCATAATTATAACAGATCTAGATCATGTGCTAATGAATTTTTAATATCTAAATTTTTCTTATGCTGATCAGCAATCTATTCTGTAAGCAGTTGAAAACTCTAGAAATTAAAAGGTTACCGCCCACAGACCAGAAGCAGCTTTTTAATCTTTCCATACTAGCCAGAGAGTGGGTGTGTGATTTCAAAATAATACAAGCCGACTCTGCTGGTAGAGGACAAGGTATTGTTGAGTTAAAATCCCACCTATAAGCATTGTTTGCCACACACCACCAGTAAAACTACCACCTACTCACAATTCCAGTCTCACTCTTCCAATCTACAAGTGGAGAAAAAAATGTATCTACCTTCTGAAGGAATCTTGTCATTAACACACTAACATTTTCATAAGGTTCTTTCCTCCAGGTTTTGCAATGATTTCTAAACACAGGTACTTCAAAGACAAGGATCTGGTTTAACCAATCACTTCCAAAATTTAAGATACTGGTCAGAAGGCATAAACAAATCAAAGTTCTGTTTTATTTTAAAGCAGCTACCTGCTTTTTAAGCCCTAGGTGCTTTTTTTTGTTTTTTAGCATTAGCTAATTTAGAATTTCAGATCTTTCACAGAGACGCTTATGGTACAGGTACCTCTGACAAGTATGTCAGTCTTATAGCAACCATTTTGTATTAGTGTGTGTGTGCATCCTCCTTTCCTCTGACAAGTCGGGATGCCAAAGGCAGCCTGCAAAAGCATTTGCTAGGATCTACCAAGACTAACGGATAAGGCATCACCAAAGAAAAGGGGCGGAAATCAGCCAACGGCTCAAGCGGGCTCCTTCAAGAAACCCTGCAGCAGATTCACCTGGGGGATCCTCACCATTATTGGTAAGAGATGAACCAAACCAACCGCTGGACCAGCTCTACACACGCTCCTGCTTAGGCTGAAAAAGCAGGGGTGTGCAGCTATCAGCGCATCTCCAGCCCTTCAGGGAAGGTGCAGCTCACTGCGCCCTTCTTCCCTTCCTCAAAGGGCCCAGAGAAGGCGCTCTGAGGCCAAGCCTAGCCCGCCTAGGCTCACATCCCACCCTGCACCACCTATTCCCCCGTCTCAGTACAGCGGGCTGCCTCCTCCTCTCAAACGACAAGTCCAAAACCAAAACAAAAGGCGCAAAACTGGTTTCAGGTGGCACGGGCTGAGCCCTAGCGGCCAACTCCTGGGGACGCCAGGGCGAGCGAGGGCTCCGAGGACCCCAGACGCCCACCAGAGCCAGCTCCCAAACAGCGCCTGGCGCCTCGGCCCGACTCCTCACACGTCCCTCCCTCGCCGCGGCCGGAGGGGGAGGTGCAGGGAAGGGGGCGAGGCGAGGGGGTGGGGAGAAAACCCCAGGGTCAAAATGACAGCGGAGCGAGCCGGGAAGGAAGGGGCCCGGCGGGATGCCGGGGGCCGAGTCCTAGGCCCGGCGCTTCAGCTCCGAACGGGGGCGACCGAGGGTCCGAGCCGCGCCAGGCCGCGAGCTGGAGGCCGGGCCCGCGTCGGCGGCGCCGCCTGGCCACGCTCCCCTCACGACGCTCCCCGCCCGGGCGGAGGGGCCGTGAGGGGCCGCGGCCGACGCCGGCGTCCGGGGCGGGGGCATTCACTCACCGGCGAGGAGGGGAGGAGCAGCCGGCGTCGCCGCCAGCGCCGTCGCTCGAGCTCCAGCGCCGGGTCCTGCCGCTGCGGCCGCCGCGCCCGGTCCATCCCCCCCAACCACCCCCCTCCCGACCCTCCCCCCGCGCCGTCTCAGCCGCCGCCGCTGCCGCCACCGCCGCCTCAGCCCCGGCGCGGGAACGCGAACCGGCGCGTGGGGGCGAGAGCGCGCGCGCCCGCCGCCACCGCCCACAACCTCCGCCCCCGGCCCGCGGCGCACGCGCGAGGCGGCGGCGGGCACGGGCACGCGCACGCCGCAGGGGGCGGAAGCGGCCCCCGGAAAGCGTGGCTCCGCCCCCAGCCCGCCCGCCCACTACCCACGCGGTCACTGGGCGCTAAGCTGGTGGGTGCTCATGGTGGGCTGCTTGGGCGAAATCTGGAGGAGCGGAGCTGCTGTTACCCTGCCCCTCCTTCTGGGACCGAGGGCCCGAAGCAGTTTACGTTTGAGCGAATTTCTGGCCGCCGCTCCGGGTCACACACCTGTTCTCCCAACTTTGAATCGGAAGGCCTCCCTTCCTTCTCGGATCTAGCAGATTTTCGGCCTCTGCTGGGAAAACGGCAAAGGCTGTACTATTTCGCGTGCGACATTACCCCTGAAAGGACCACAAGCAGCCATCAATCTATCCCTTTATTATTCCATTTTCCTAATTCATTTATTCATTCATCACTTATGTATTGAGGCTTCCGTGTGGTAGGCCCTGCTCGCGTTACTGGGAGTACAGTGTGGGGATAAACAGTTCCTGGCGTCATGAACTTAGATCTCGTGAAGAAGGGAAATGCTAAAGGAAGAATCACACAAAATTAAAATTTGTAATTAGTAAAATCTCTTCTGAGAGGTACATGGTGCTAAGAGAACCTAGATGGGGGGAGGGATTGATTTAGTCAAGGATGTTCAGGCTGGAATCCGAAGGCTAACTTGGAAGGGGTTAACTAGGTCCAAGGAGTGAGAGCTGGGCCTGGCCAGAATGGGGCAGTGAAAGACCACTGAATGTGGGATAGAGTGTGAGAATAGGGAGAGGTAGGCAATAGTTGAGGTAAGGATTTGAGACTAACCTGAGTGTGGAGAAGCCTTTGAGGATTTTTCATTATTTTGTGTTTTAACACATCACTCCAGTGCCAGTATGAAGAGTGGTTTGGAGGGGGCTCAGAATTTGGGCACTAGGAAGCTCCTGTAACAGTCAAGGCAAGGTAGACCAGTGGTGGTAGAGAAGAACACTTTTTAGGAAGTAAAATGGACAGGACATGATGATAGATTGGATGAAGAGGGAAGGCCAGGGAGGTGGCAAGTCTGACTCTTAGATTGGAGGTTAGTGGGGATGCATTTATAGACCTCTGGAGCACTGAAGGAGGCCCCTGAGGGAAGTAACTAAAAATGGATGATAACTGTAAATGTAAAAGCTAAAACTATGAGTAAATTTCTAGGAGAAAACAAAAAATCTTTGTGACTTAGAGATAGGCAAACATTTCTTGGGACACAAAAAGCATGAACCATAAAAGAAATTATTTCATAAGTTGAACTTCATCAAGATTAAAAACTTATTCTTTGAAAGACACCATTAAGAGAATGAAAAGGGCCAGCACCCAGGGCCTAGTGATTAAGAAGTCCAGCATGTTCTGCTTCAGTGACCCAAGTTTGGTTCCCAGGCACGGACCTACACCACTCGTTGGTGGCCATGCTGTGGTGGTGACTCACATACAAAACAGAAGAAGATTGGCACTGATGTTAGCTCAGAGCAAATCTTCCTCAGCAACAAAAAAAAAAAGAAAGAAAATGAAAATGCAAGCCACAGATGGGAGGGAGGATTTGTGATACAATATATCTGACCAGAGACTTATATCCAGACTATATAAAGAACTTTTATAATTGAATAAGAAGACAAGCAACTCAATAAAACAATAGGCAAAAGGTTTTAGTAAACACTTCAACAAAGAAGGTATAAAAATGACCAATAAGCAACAAAAACATGCTCAACATCTTTAGTCATTCAGGGATTTGCAAACTGAAACCACAATGATATACCACTACACCCTCATTAGGATAGCTAAAATTTAAAAGACTGATGAGGGGCTGGTCCCATGGTGTAGTGGTTAGATTCAGCATGCTCTGCTTCGGCAGCCCAAGTCTATGGGTTCGGATCCTGGGCACAGACCTACACCACTCATCAGCCATTCTGTGGCAGGAACCCACAAACAGGACGATTGCCGCAGATGTTAGCTCAGTGCTAATCTTCCTCAAGCGAAAAAGGAAGATTGGCAATAGATGTTAGCTCAGGGCTAGTCTTCTTCAGCAAAAAAAAAAAAAAAAGACTCATAACCTAGCAATCCCACTCCTACTCATCTCTTTAACTATACTTAAGCTCCAAATAAAGATGATAACAAAGTCGTACTTCCATCTAACATGATACAACTAACCTGCATAACCAGAAACGCAGCACTATCCCCAAAAGAGGATCCAAAGTCCTTGGGTGATCTTCCCTTTCCTCTTTTCACATCCTGTAGCTTAATACTGTGATATAAAGTTAACTAATAATACATCTCCATTGGGTAGTAGCAATCAAATTTCCCCCTTGGTAATCAGGATAAGTCACCCCAGCCAGTACAAGAACTCCCTTCTTTACTTGTTGGTTTGGAGGCATGAGATGTGCAAAGTGACCAGGCGACAATCTCAACTTCCAATTCGATGGAAACATTGTTGTGTCTTCTGGTGGAAGTATTCTTCCCTTTGGAACTAAGACCTCTAGACCAGCACAACTTCTGGCCGCTTCTCCTTCTAGGCAAAAAGAACAACCAGGTGTATTGCTTGAAGTTCTGCCAACAAGGAGGCTTCTCCTTCAGTGTTCTTCTTCTAGAATATCCCAGAAAGAAGCTGTGCTGCTGCAGATGTCCATTTTCACCCAGGGTCTACGTATTGTGCAGAACCATCGTAAGCCAGAAACCAAGACCAAGTTTTCTCTCCCTCAGTCGACTGGTTGTAGGGAATGCCCCATGAGATTATGGCTGTGGGCTGAGAGTGAGAAGATAATGTAGTGGGAGTAGGGGCCCTGGGCATTTGGGGCACTTCCTCATACAATTTACTTATGCCTTCACGGCCCCTTCAAGCCCAATCTGATATATACCACTTCAATTTGATAATGGAGTGCTGCCTTGTATGCACAACTTTATAGCCTGGTGGATCAGACAACACCCAGTTTGTAATGGGCAGCTCAGGTCACAAAGTTAAGAGTTCAGTCTCTACTAAGGCCAAATGCTGTTCTTAAAAGGAGAGTAGTTATCTGTGGTAGATGGCAGGGCTTTGCTCCAAAGTCCTAAAGGTCTGTCCTGTGATTTACCTGTGGGGGCCTGCCAAGGACTCTAACAGCATCTCTATCAACCACTTGCAGAAAGAGGCTCTGGGTTTGGTTTTCAGAAATCTTGGCCCTAAGGGTTTCTTTCAAGGTAGATATAGAGGCTTTCAGGTCATGTATACATGGCTTCAGTTAGGAATTTGAAGCCCTGAGCTCATCCTTTTCTTTCCCCACTTTCTTCAGTACAATTAGGAGCAACCAGACAATCCCATCATATTTCTTAGTTTGACTAAAATATTCTAAGGTAGCAAATGCATGGCCACTCAGGACCTCACTTTCTATGTGTATTTGATTAAGAGTATCCAATGCCTCATCATGCCATGGACTACCAATGCCCTCTTTAACATCGTCGTTAGTGCCCTTAAATCTAACCAGATTAGAGAACCAATTCAAGAAAATCCAGAACCAGTTCAGAAAACTCATCCTTAAGATTCCGTTCCTCTAGAACAACTTCCAGTACCAAAATCTGTATCAATCAAGGTTCAAACAGAGAAGCAGAACCAGTAGGAGACATATAATCAGAGATTTATTTCAAGGAATTGATTTATACAATTCGGGGTGGGGAGGAGGACTGGTTAAGCAAATCTGAAATCCATAGGACGGGCTAACAGGAAGGTCAGGTTGAGACTCAGGCAAGGGCTGAAGCTGCTGTCCCAAGGCAGAAGTTCTTCTTCGGGAGAACCTGAACTCTGCTTTTCAGGACTTTTCACTGGTTAAATCAGGCCCAACCAGATTATCCAGGATAATATCCCTTACTTAAAGTCAACCAATTATGGACTTTAATCATATCTACAAAAAAATGCCTTCATAGCAGCACTTAGATTAGTGTTGAATAGTGTAGAATAACTGAGGACAAGTTATTCACTTCAAAGAGTTAACACCTAAAAAAAACTATCACATAAGTATTTACCTAAGAGAAATGAAAACATATGTCCACACGAAGACTTGTAAAAGAATATTTATAGCAGCTTTATTCACAGTATCAAAAAGCTGGAAACAACCCAAATACCCATCAACAGGTGAATGGATGAACAAAAATGCATTAAATCCGTGAAATGGAATACTACCCAGCAATTAAAAGGGATGAATCACCAACACACTAAACAATGTAGTCAAATCTCAAAATCATTATACTGAGAGAAAGAAGCCAAAAACAAAAGAATACGTATTGTATAATTCCATATAAAATTCAAGAAAATGCAAACTAATCTATAATGACAGCAGATCAGTGGTTGCCTGGGACCAGATGTGGAGAGAAAAACGAGAGGTAAAGAGGCACAAAGAAACTTTTGAGGGTGATGAGAACGATCTGAGTCTTGATTATGGTGGTGTTTTCATGGATGTATACATATGTCAAAACTCATCAAATTGTACACTTTGAATAGGTACAGTTTATTGTATGTATAGTACTTCAATAAAGTTGTTATTAAAAAAGAATTCATTTGATGGGATTAATAGCAGATTGGAAACAGCAGAACAGAGGTTTAATGAACTGGAAGACAGGCAGCAGAAAGTATTTAGATTAAAGTACAGGAAAAAAAAAGGAGAGAAAACACAGAAAAGAGCAACCGAGATACATGGGACACCCCGAAAGGTGGTGCTGCAGAAGAGAGACTATATAAAATGGGAAAAGATATTGGTGTGCTCTTGTTAAAAACATTATATAAATGATTCTGTTTTGGTGAGGCAATAGCTAGCATTCAGACACCCAATTTTAAGAGTGTGGAAATCAGAATATTA
This sequence comes from Equus quagga, assembly GCF_021613505.1. Lineage (NCBI taxonomy): Eukaryota > Metazoa > Chordata > Mammalia > Perissodactyla > Equidae > Equus > Equus quagga. The sequence goes on along the minus strand of NC_060267.1, from coordinate 102,858,321 downwards.
TTCATTTGGCAAAATTCAGTAACATCATGGAAGAACATTTATACAGAAATCAAATATCAGCACCAAAAAACTAGTACACGTTACTCACGGGATGAAATACACAAGATTTTTTTTTAATGTTAGCAGGTGCCATGAAAGAAATATTTTGGGATAAGGTAAGAAGTGCTTAATATTACTCGTTATTTTAGAGTCAATACCTAATGCATGTATGTAGCACAGATAATAATTATGATTAGATTTGTAGGTTTCTAAACTCAAATACTTCTATATGTGAACATTTTGGAGGATTTTTGTCATGTTGGGGAAAGATTATTTTAAAATTTTAGTAAAATTCTTACAAATACTGAACTCAACAAAAATAACTTAAGGGGCCAGCCCAGTGGTGCAGTGCTTAAGTTTGCATGTTCTACTTTGGCGGCCTGGGGTTCGCTGGTTCGGATCCTGGGTGCGGGCACGGCACCGCTTGGCACGCCATGCTATGGTAGGTGTCCCACATATAAAGTAGAGGAAGAGTTGCACGGATGTTGGCTCAGGGCCGGTCTTCCTCAGCAAAAAGAGGAGGACTGGCAGCAGATGTTAGCTCAGGGCTAATCTTCCTCAAAAAAAATAAAATAAAATAATTTGAGAAGCCAGAAATATGACAATGGTGCAAATATGTGGGGAAGACATTGCAATAGAAGATCTTTGAGAAAAATTATATGCCATTCTATATTTATTTTTTTAAGCATTCTTTAAACTTGATAGTGAATACAGTCAAAATCTCCTTTGACATTAGTGAATTTTAAAAATATCTTCAAAGAACTGTATGAATGCTTTTCAGCTTTGGTTAAACATTCAAGTGTATTGAAAACACCCTGAATATAAATTTGAAACCACTGTTAAATATGTGATGGGAAAATTGAGTTGATACTATCATGCCAGTAAAAACTCAGTTACAAACAATGTATAATGATCTTTTTTATGATGATATTAATAAAGAATATGTGTTCTAAAATACCAACCAAAGTTATACTTTCAAACATATTCATGTCTAAATTTATTAGATTGATACTGACTTGGCATGATGCTTTAAGTAAAATTAATGGTTTAAGCAAAATGATACAGAAAATTCAATGTTCAAAAAAATTCAATGTACATAATGCTCTTGAAAACCTCAAAGGGATTAAGAAATTCTTTGAAGAAAAACTAAATGATGATGCTTATAAAAAAATAGATTATTGATTTTAAAATGACATGGTACCGCTCATCAAGCAATGCTGAGGCAGCATCCCACATGCCACAACTAGAGGAACCCACAACTAAAAATATACAACTATGTACTGGGGGGCTTTGGGAAGAAAAAGGGGAAAAATAATAATGATAATAATAAAATAAAAGGTTACAATCCTGAAAGAAAATAATGATCTTTTCAGTCTTCTAATCTAGACCCTTACTATTCAAAATGTTATCCCTGAACCAATAGCATGGGCATCACCTAGGAGCTTATTAAAAGTGCAGAATCTCAGCCCCACTCCAGATCAATGTAGTCAAAGTCTTCATTTTAACATGACCTCCAGGCAATTCATTTGCTTATTAGTTCGAAAAGCACTAAACCTGATGACATATGTAATTTGAAGAATTACAATGAACATGAACTACAATAACTATTAAAAATTTAAAGCTGGCCCCATGGCCTAGTGGTTAAGTTCAGGGCACTTTGCTTTGGTGGCCCAGGTTTAGTTCCCAAGCACGGACCTACACCACTCATCAGCAGCCATGCTGTGGCAGCAACTCATGTACAAAATAGAGGAAGATTGGGGGGCCAGCCAGGTGACATAGTGGTTAAGTTTTCATGCTCCACTTTGGCAGCCTGGGATTTGTGAGTTCAGATCCCGAGAGTGGACCCACACATTGTTCACCAAGCCACGCTGTGGCAGCATCCCATGTACAAAATAAAGGAAGACTGGCACAGATGTTAGCTCAGCAACAATCTTCCTCAAGCAAAAAGAAGAAGACTGGCAACTGGTGTTAGCTCAGGGTGAATCTTCCTCAGCAAAAAAAGAAAGAAAGAAAATTTATAGTTGAAATTGACTAATGAACATTAGTTAGTGATGATGTTGATGGGAAATGAATGCAGAGGAACTAAAAACCTTAAGCTATTTGGTAAAATCTAGCACAACTTCCAGTAAAGTATTGCAATATTTTTGCAGCAATGATTCATCACATTTCAAAATACTCTTGTGTCTCTCAGTGTGTGTTTAACTTTGTTAACATGGGTAACCAGTAAAGAATGTAGCTTCACAAAACTAAAATTTAGTAAAAACTAGTTAAGATCTAGAGTGACCAAAAAGATTGTCACATCTAGTGACCATGATGTATTGGAGCAGGTAAGCGTTGAAAGTGTCTTGAGGCAGAGATTGGATTGGTGGTCACCAGAGGGGAAGAGGGGAGGCAGGAGGGCGAAAGGTGTGATTAGGCACATGTGTGTGGTGACGGATGGTAATTAGTCTTTGGGTGGTGAACACGATGTAATCTACACAGAATTCGAAATACATTATGATGTACACCTGAAATTTATGTAATGTTATAAACTAGTTACTGCAATAAAAAATAAATAAAAACTCAAAAAAATAGATTTGCAAGGAGTTTGACTTTAAAAAAAGTAATAAACTGTCACAAGGAATTTTATTTCCATGAAAGCAAGGCAAGTAACTGTTGTATAGCAAATTATCATACACTCGTGACTTTGAATTTCTAATTATTGTGCTAGTCTTTCTCCCTCACCTTAGGGCCCTTGCTTCTGCTGTTTACTGTGCCTGGTTCAACTTCGTCTCTAAATCTGCTGAGCTTTCATGTCTCAAATGAAGTGTCATTTCCTCAAAGAGGACTTCCCTGATCCCACAGACAAGGTCAGCTTCTCCCATCACATATTCAAAGCATACTGAACTTCCCCTTTCTTAGCCCAACATACATGTAAGTTCCTCCTTAAACATCTGCTTTCCTCTCTGGACTGTGAACACCATGGTCCAAGGACTTTGTCTCTGTCATTCTGAGCCCACTGACCCTCCATGTATCTGTAGGTGCTCAATATATGTTTATTGGATTAATAAATGAATACATTGTAACCCTATTCATATTAAATGAAGCATGTCTCTGGCATATATTTATACAACGCATTATTCTTTTTAGCAAATTTTTACCTCTGGTATCCCATTTGAGCCTCCAAAGACCACATCCACCTAGTGAGGTTCTCTCAGCCCTTGGAACACACAGGATGTCTCCTGCCTCCTAGATACAAGCATGGGCTACAGAAGGATTGCCTGCCTCCCCGTCCTAACACTGCCACTTCACACCTGTGTCTTGGGCAAGTCACCTCACCTCTCTGTGCCCCACTTCCTGTGTTTGTACTTGCCTCATGGGAATACTATAAGGAGTAAATGAATATATACGTGTAAAGCACTTGCAACACGACCTAGCACCTAACAAATGTTAGCTATTTTTACAGGAGTACCACGAAGATCAAGAATGTTGGGGCCAATATTAAAGATTAGGCCTCCTCAGTATTATGTTGTGTGAAAATGAAGCCAGACCCAAAAGACCATGTACTGTATGATTCTGTTACATGAAGTTCAAGGACAGGCAAAACTAACCTATGATGACAGACGTAGATCAGAATAGAGGGGTCGGGCGTCAGGATATTGACTGGGAAGGGGTACACAGCAGTCTTCTTGGGTGCTGGAAATGTCCTGCGTCTTGATCTAGGTGGTGGTTACACAGGTGAGTATGTGGGTGTAAATGTAGTCTGAAGATTTGTGTGATTTACTGCATGTAATTTATATCTCATTTAAAAATTTAGGCAGAAGTAAGGAATTGTCACCAATCTTCTTTTATCTTGGAGTAGAAGATTTCCCCCAACTCCTTCTCTGCTTCCCACCAAGAACCTCGAGGGGAGCCTTGATGAGTTTTAATCTCCTTCCCCTTGTTTCTCTTGACACTCAATAAACCACAGATTCCTTTCACTGACCTAGCCTTAACCCTGAGAGGGGTAGGATAAGGCCCTGTTCCAGGAATCCCAGCAGGTGAGGTGGGGGTGTGAGTACAGATAGCCCTATCCACAGTGTAAGGACTACGGCCCTCCGTGGAAATCAAACATTGCCGGTGGGACAAGGCCTCAGTGGCAACTCTCATGGTCCCCACCACATCCAAGCAGAGCCAAGAGTGTAGTTGGCTCCAGCGGAACAGAACTCTACAGCCTCCCTGCTGGGGCCTTGTGGTCAGGATTGCTGGTGGTCAGATCTCAGATCTGTTCATCTATTTTGATTTCACGTGATAGAAATCCAAAGCAAATAGGCTTCTGCCAAATCACAGCAATTTATTGGAAGGATGCCAGTGTATTTGCAGAACATAACCATGGAAATAAATGCCAGGGCCTCAGATATGCCTGGACCCTAGGGCACTTTCTCCCTTCTCTGCTTCTCTTAGCTTTATTCTATCAAACAGCTTTCTCCTCACAATGGAGAATATGGTTGCCATCAGTTTCTAAGCCCCACACATGGTAGCCTCCCACTAGAGAAAGCCTACAACCTGCTTCCCTTAAATCCAGTCCAGAAACTCTCAGGGGAAGGGTCTGATTGGCCCATTTTGAGCCCAGTGCCCACCCCTACACCAATCAACTGTGGCCATGAGGGTGAAACATTGTGACTGGACACCCAGTAGAACCACCTGGTAGTTAGAAAGTAGAAAGAAACAGGGCCCCAAAAGAAGGTATTGTTCCCAAAAGTAGAAAGGGTGCTGAAGAGGGCAGACAATGATGGAACAGAGAGGGGTGCAACTTAATCCATGAGGCCTGGTCTGTTACTCTCCTAATTAAATGTAACCTTCTTAGTCCCCATTGCCCAGACTCTAGAGATAAGGCCAGCAGGGACCTGCCTTTGAGATGCAACCAGCTCAGCAAGTGATCGGAGGAGACTCCAGAGAAACAGTGGTCCTCTCTCAAGGCGGGACACTCAGCTCCATCAACAGGTGCAAGAGAGCAGTGGAGCTCACCCTGCTGGGATCCCAGAGACCGGTCTTTAAGCTGCCGCCAACACAAGCTGTGGCCAAGTGCAAATCCCCTTCCCTCTCTGGGCCTCGGTGTCCTCCTCTGTAAAATGGGAGAGATGGAGCTAACTCATTAGAGAGAGAGAGAGAGCAGAGTCCCTGAATGCCCAAATTGGCCTGCATTTACATCTCAGCTCTACTATTAGCACTGGTGTGCTCTTGGGGATTATTATTATTTTTTTACTTTTTATTTTGAAAATAATTTCAAAATTACAGAATATTTGCAAGAACGAGTCAAAGAACTCCTGTATACCCTTAACCCAGATTCTGCAATTTCTAACATGCTGGCACATATATTTAGTCATTCTCTCTCTTGTTTTTTCCTGAACCATTTGAGAACACCTTGCATACAGCACACGCCTTTACCCTTCACGGTTCAGTGTTTCCTAAGAACAAGGATTTTCTCTTACACAACCATGATACAGTTACCAAATTCAGTAAACTGAACATGGATACAATACCTCCTAATCAACAGTCCGTATTCCAATGTTGCCAATTGTCTCAGTGTCCCGGTAGGTTTTTCCCCTCCGGTACCAAGTCCAGTCCAGGATCAGGAATTGCATCTAGTTATCAGGTCCCTTTGGCCTCCGTTAGTCTGGAACAGTTCTTCAGCCTTCATGACATTGTCATTTTATAGAAAGTCTCTGAATGTAGCTTTGTCTGACATTCCCTCATGGTTAAGTTCAAGTAATGCATCCCTAACCAGGATATTCTGTAAGTGTTTTATCCTTTTAAGGGCAGCATACATGGAGGCACGGGATATCTGACCAAGTCTCCTTGGTGGTGTTCATATGGGTCACCTAGTCAGTGTCGTGTCTGCTTTCTCCATTGATTAGTTCCTGTTTTTCCCCTTGCATTAAACAAGCTTGGGGGAAACACTTTAAGACCATGCCAATGTCACGTTCCTCACCAGACTTTCCTCCCTCAATTCAGCATCAGTTGACGATACTTGCCAAATCAATCTTTACTGTGATTGCTATAAAATGATCATTTTTCAACTCGACTTCTTCCTCCACATTATTAGTTAACATTTTAATATAAGGAAGAGCCCTCCCATCTCCCCTCTTTACTTATTTTCTATTTATTGTCAGTATGGACTCGTTGATTCCAATTTTATTCAATGGATTGTATTCTATAATTATAATCTATAGTCTATTTTTTATTGTGGTAAAGTCTACATAACATAAAACTTACCATCTTAATCATTTTTAAGTGTATAGTTCGGTGGCATTAAGTCCATTCACATTGTTGTGCAGCCATCGCCACCATCCATCTCCAGAACTTTTCCATCTTCCCAGACCGAAACTCTGCACCCTTTAAACAGCAACTCTCCATCCCCTGCCCCTCCAACCCCTAGCAACCACTATTCTACTTTTCTTTTCTTTTCTTTTTTTTTTTTTGAGGAAGATTAGCCCTGAGCTAACTGCTGCCAACCCTCCTCTCCTTGCTGAGGAAGACTGGCCCTGAGCTAACATCATGCCCATCTTCCTCTACTTTATATGTGGGATGCCTACCACAGCATGGTGTGCCAAGCAGTGCCATATCCATACCCGGGATCCGAACCGGCAAATCCTAGGCCACCAAAGCAGAACGTGCGCACTTAACCACTGCACCACCAGGCCGGCCCCTCTGCTTTCTGTCTCTATGATTTTAATTACTTTATGTACCTCATATAAGTGGAATCATACCGTATTTGTCTTTTTGTGACTAACTCATTTCACTTAGCATAATGTCTTCAAGGTTTATCCATGTTGTAGCATGCATCAGAATTTTATTCCTTTTCAAGGGTGAATAATATTCCATTGTGTGTATAAATGCTAGCATTATGGTTATCATTATTTCATACATCTCGTCCAGCTCTCACATGTAAGGATCCTATGAATGGGAGAACACAATGAGAAAAAACTATAAAAATATGCCCCATTCTTATTTTCAATCCCCAAGCTAAAGTGACAGACAAGGGGACACTGGGAAACGTAGATACTGAGCATTTAGTGGGTACTTACTATTTGCCAAACAACTTTACGTGCATTTACTCATAGCGCCCTCACAACACCCTCCGTAGTAGCTTCTGAGAGCCAGTAGAGTCTCCTTCAGTTGGACTGCATGGTTTGAATACTGGCCTTGCCACTTACAAGCTGTGTGACCTTGGGCAAGTTATTTAACCTCTGTGTGCCTCAGTTTTCTCATTTGTTAAAAAAATAATAAAATGGTTTTTGTACCAGTCTCATAGGGATGTTGTGTGGATTAAGTGAGTAAAGCACATAAGACAGGGACTGGCACATAGCAAGCATTTTGTGTTTGCTTATACTATTTTAGATATGTGAATACTGAAGCACAGAGAGATTAGGTCACTTGCCCAGGCTCACACAGCTGGGAAGTGGCAGAACTGGGATTTAAACTCATCTCTTCTCTGATGACAGACAGACAAGGGCGTAGGCAACTACAGAGGTACAAAGTGCTGTGATGAGAAATAGCTCGGAATCCATGGCAGCCCTGAGGAGGCCTTTAGGCAGTTCTGGGGCAGGTCTGGAAGGCTTCTGGGAGGAGATTGTACCTGAGCTCTGGCCTAAGGATGAGCAGAAGTTTGCCAGGTGACCAAGTGAAGGAGGTGGAGGAAAGCAGGGATCATGTGCAAAAGCCTGGGGGTGGGATAGGCTGGGGCGAACTGCAAGGTGTTTCCAATGGATGGATCATAGAGTGTAACCTGGGATGTGGCAGCAGCTGAGGCTTATCACAGACCACAGGGGCAGGAAGGAACCTTCACACCCTCAAAACCTCTCTATTTTAGTAGCATAACTCTTTCAGATAAAACCTTACCATGATTCCTAGGACAGGAAAGTAGAGGAGCAGCAGGTGGAGTCGGGATGGTTCTCTGGGCCCCCCTCCCTCACATCTTTGGGGAACCCCACAGGGCTGCATCCCTCCTTTTACAGATGGAGGGACTGAGGGCCAGAGGGAAGCGACTGGCCCACCACTCCTAGGCTGAAGCCAGGACATTGGATTCCCAACTCAGGGCTTTTCTCCTCAGGACCTGTTGAAGCTTTTCTGCCAGATGACAGCTTCGAAGAGCCCTGGGGAAAGGGTGGAGGGGCAGACCTTTACCTCAGAAAACCACAAAGCACCCCCTTTCTGGGACTCGGTGCTCCCTTCTGTACAAAGGGGAGTGCTGGGCAAGATGACTTCAAAGAGACTGTCCTTCCCTGGATCCTGAGCCACGGCCGGGCCTCAGCCCTTCTCGGGGGAGCCCCATCTCCGAGCCCCAGATCTTAGGCTCTGTCCCTCCAAATCCCACTCCTAGTCTCGGAGGGGGATGGGGGTGCCCAAGAGCTGCCAGTGAGTGAAGCCCAGAGGCTGAGCAGAGATGAGGCAGCTGGCTGGCCAGAGCCCCAAGTGATCCAACCTGGCAGCCACGGTATTTTTGGGCCTCTGTGCTCCTGCCCCTGGGCTCGAAGCAGATTAGAGAAAAGCAAAAATGGAATGACCTCTGCACAGCCTGACATTTCCCCCAAAGGGAAGAAAGACTTTGAGAAAAACTAAACAGCCTTTGCTTTCTTTTTGCTCCATCTTCTCTCAGCAGATAGGAGCAAGGTCCAGACTGATGAAGAGGTTTGAGGGGCATCAGGAGGGCCCCTCACTCCTGCAAATATCGCATTTGGCCGAGGAATTTCCTCCATCTGCCCTCACAAACTCATGCATCTGCTTATGTCGCCCTCTGCTTAGGGCCTTGGATGACCCCCCAACTTTCGTAAGTTGGACTTACGAAAGCCTCTGCAACCTGGCCACACTACCCGAACTCACCCTAACTCACCCTAACTTGGCGCCACCGACTGACTGAAGGAACACTTACATTCCAGGCTCTACTCTCAGCACTTTCCAGTATTGACTCATTTAACCCTCAAACAGCCTCACTTTCACCAGTGCAAGAACTGAGGTCAGAGAGAGATGGAGTAACCTGCCTGGGGCCCTAAGAAGCAGAGTCGGAACTCAAACCCAGGAAGTCTTGCTCCACAGAACCAACTCTGAACCTGCATGCTATGCCACTTCTCCAAAGTCTGATACCCTTCAGGGTGTGGGACACTCAGAGCCAGCCCTTTGAAGCAGCCCCAGCAGCCCCCACGATCACTAAGGTCACCCATGCACAGTGGGAGCCTGTTGACCCAGAGGAATTACTAATGCACCAATTGCTCGTCCACCCCATTCATCAGCTGCCTCTGACCTGCTCCTCTAGGCGGCCCTGACAGTGGTTCTGGGGACTTCTCACACTGCTCCTCCTGCAATTCCTCCAAGTAATCTGAGTCCAGGCTGAAGTTCTTACACAATTTTGCTGAAGACCTGAGGGAGTGAAAGAAAAACTGAAACCCAGTCAGCAGACATCTCTGCACTGGCCATGTCCCTGCCCTGGAGAACCCTGCTCTGGGGGCCCCTTCTGGCTGCCTCTCTCCTTAGCCCTTTGCCTCTCATTTTAGGCTGAGGCCTTGCCACCAGAAAGCCTTGTTTTCATCCCAGAGTCATGCCCCAGCCAGAGCAAGCAAACCCCCGGAACAGCCTGCCGTGTCCAAAGATGCCTCCTCCCTGCTCCCGCAGGACACAGCAATTAACATTCGGTTCCTCCGGGGCCAAGGTTTCTTCCTTCCAGAGGAAGGCTTTCACTTCATCTGAAATAAGTGTGTTCCCAAGTAAATAAAACAGTATTGCCCAAAGAGTAAGTCTAGTGCCACTGAAGAAACGAGCTCTGGGGCCAGCCCCATGGCTGAGCGGTTAAGTTCTAGCGCTCCGCTTCAGCGGTCCAGGGTTTCGCCAGTTCGGATCCTGGGCGCAGGACATGGCATCGCTCATCAAGCCATGCTGAGGTGGCATCCCACATGCCACAACTAGAAGGACCCACAACTAAGAATATACAGCTATGTACTGGGGGGCTTTGGGGAGAAGAAGAAGAAAAAAAAAAGATTGGCAACATGTTAGCTCAGGTGCCAATCTTTAAAAAAGAACAACGAAATAGGCTCCTATTGAGAACGGCTTTTCCCCTCCATTCCTTGCTGAAAACACAAGTAACAACTGTAATGACTGAGCAGGATACTCTTGGGGCACAATCACAGACGTTTGTCTGCCATTATCTCTTTAAAACGCATTCAGTGGAGGGAGCTCTACCTCTGTCCCTGGGTGAAAACTTGGACTCTTCCAGGGCTTTTCGCATCATTCCCAGGTGTGATCGTTCATTTTATTTGTCAACTTGGCTAGGCCACAGAGTGCCCAGATATTTGGTCAAACAATGTTCTGGGTGTTTCTGTGAAAGTGTTTTTAGATGAGATTAACATTTAAATCCGTGGACTTTGAGTAAAGCAGATCACCCTCCATATTGTGGTGGGCCTCACCCAATCCGTTGAAGGCTTGAACAAAGAGACCAGCCTCCCTGGAGCAAGAGAGAATCCTCCAGCAGACGGCCTTTGGACTTCATCTGCAATATCAGCTCTTTCTGGTTCTGAGACAGCCTTTGGACTGAAACTGCAACATTTGCTCTCCTGGGTCTCAGCTGCCAGCCTGGCTTGCAGATGTTAGACTTCCCAGCCTCCATAATTACATGAACGAATCCTTATAATCTCTCTCTATATCCTATTAGTTCTGTTTCTCTGGAGAACCCTGACGCATACACCGGATTAAACAAACAAACAGCTCTATATTCATTTTAGGTTCTTAAACACAGCCTCAGTTCAGAAGTTAGAATGGCCAGTCTGAGGAGCAGCCACAGCTGCCAACTGTTTGAAAAGTTACAGACGGCCGCTCGCACTGCTAGAGTGTGGGTGGATCTTTTTTTCTCCTCCCCTCCTTAAAGCCTGACAAATAAAAATGGCAAGTAATAGGATATATTGGAATATATGAGGAAGCCATTTGGTGTAAACCTTATTCGGCCTGACCTTGTCTTTCCAAAAGGGCCTGACAGAGGCCACTGAGCATGCATTGTATATCTGCTTTAGAGATTCCCTATGGCAAGAGCAAAAGACCCTTGAGATAAAGGTGCAACTTCCCTCCCCCTCCCAACGTTGGCTTCTCCTTAAGGATTAAGTATCTTTCCTTAGGCTAGAAGCTGATTGCTGTGCTCACCTGTGACCGCCCAGCTGGAGACAATAGACTTGCCTCCTGCTACGCCCTCTGAGATAGCAGACCCACTACCTGCTGTGTCGATTAAGTGCTGTGCAGACAGGGCAATCTTTTGACTATTGTGGGAGGGACATTTCAATCATGTGAAACACCCTCTTTGAGGGTATATAACCACCCTGTGTACCCCCACTTCTTTGGAGTGCTCTGTTCCTTTGTGGAAAGACTCTCCCGGGTTATAATCCTAAGATTTAAGCTCAGAATAAACTCACCCAAATTTTCATTTATAGATTGGGTATGGATTATTTTTCTTGACAGTTCTTGGCGTAGTCGCGGCAGGATTTCAGAGAAACCCACCGGAGGCCACCTGGAATCTACACTGAACTGGCATTTGGTACCAATAAGGGCCCATTGAGCCCCCCGGATCACTGCATTCTTCAGGTGACCTTGGTGAGTTCTCCTGAAACCCGGACCTCCTTACTTTAAGTTGATGGTCCAAGAGTTTATATGAGCTGGGTAAGGTCTTAGGACTCGAGGTTTTGAGGGGTACTGGTACATTTCCTAGATGGAGAAAAACCTAGAGAGAATTCCTAAGCCACAGGAGCTTAGAGGAGCTTGGAGTGAGCTAGGTTGGTTGTCCTTTTAATTTGGCTTTAAATTGGAAAGAATTGTGTTTATAAAGTCTGAACAAACTGCTTGATAGAGAAATGAGAGACTGAACGTGTTCAGCTCCGAAGAAAAGGGACACTTGCTCCTCCCGGCCTTTACCAAAGGCGCCCTTAGGTGACTAAGGACCTCAGTGGGAGTGTCAGAGGATCAACCCTTGCGATGTGCAGCAGTCCCATAGGGAACTCCACTCTCATTCACAGTAATTAATTACAGGCTCGTCCGGGGACGTGCACATAAGGGCTGCTCACCCCCGCGCTCCAAGCTCCCATGGCGGTATTAGGCGGCCGGAGGGAAAAACCGAGGCACGTAAGAGAGTGTTTACGACCTTTCTATAGGGAGTAACACTCACAAGCAGCACACTTCTGACCCACTACACTGTCCTTAGAAGTTGTTCAGACTTTATTTAAAAAAAAAAAACAGACAAACAAAAAGAAAATGGGAAAACTGTGCTTTTAAACCTGGCCAGCTCCCGGATGGACAACCTCCCAATAGGACTCCAGGTGGTTTCCCGTATGGAAACAATGCTTGCAAGTATCTAACAAAATGGGAAGGATTAACTAAGAATGACTTAAGTGGCCAAAGTGGGGAATGTTCGATATCTTAAAACTACTGTATTTGTGCACACAAGTAGAAAGAGCCGGCTCTAAAACTAAAGCAAAAGAATGGGAAGCTTATTATGATTGGCATTGAGAGGCTTCAAAACATAATAATGATAAAGTGAATTCTTTACAGGAGACTGACCATAAATTGGCAGAGACTGTATCTGAATTAAAAGAGGATAAGCTTATCCCTTCCATCTCCTCTGCAGCTGCCTTTGGAATCTCGAGCTCATCTCCTTCTTCTTTTCTAAAGAGCTCTATTCCATTGACTCAAAGTAAGCGCTTACAAAAAGTTTTTCTGAATAGAACTAACCCAAATGTCTTCATCTCTCTTAGAGTTACGATGCCCATTTTCGTCTCCTTTTGAGCTTTGCAACTGGGAAACAAAGAAATCTTTAAAGAGTCAAAGTCTCCACCCCTGGGAGCCCCAACTTTGGGTTTCTGGGGCTGATCACCCCAGCAACCCTAAGTGGGGTGCCCTCTCTTGTCAGTTGACTCACTGAGTATTTTAGTCACCTACTGAGTCAGTTATAAGGATAGGAAACCTGTGGTTTATTCTGTGAACTGTCCTGCTGGGGTTGTGTGCCCAGCACGGGAACTGTTGTGTGACTCTTATCTTGATAACCCTCTGGAAGAGGCCATGAGGGTGAGGTCTGATCTCTTCTTTTACTTTCTTTGTCTGTTTTGTTCATCATCTCCTCTGTTGTCACCAAGTCGAGATTAAGTTCAGGCTGGACCTGACCAGAACCTGGACCTTCTGTAAAATCGAAAACTTGAGGAGTTTCTCTGTGCCTTTATGATGCAGTTGGACAGGTAGATCAACCTAGAACGTCATTCAAGTTACAGCCCAGTTTCTGGGAAATCAAGAGCAACCGTCCTTAGAAAATCCTTGCAAGACTGGAAATACTGCTCTAGAGGCAGTTCAGATTCCACCCAGTGCCTTTATCTCGAAAAGGATTATCATCTCCCCTCTCCAGGAACTACTACCTAGCCCATCACTAATTCCTAAGACTGAAGAAAAAAGAGGAGGGGAGAGGAAAAACAGCCATAAGAGTGCCCTTGCCAAAAAAAATCTAGCATCTCGAGTATCTTCTCCACAAATATTGGTAAAAAACAATAGCTGTGCAGTCTCTGTGTACGTGTGTCTATGTGTACGTTATATGTGTAATATTTTACCTCCGGAAGGTATTGCCAAAATTAAGAGCTCTGTTTAATTGGCTTAAAGTAAGCACTTACATAAATTCTAAATGTAGTAGAAATTAATCCAATGTCTTTCAAGTTAACGTGATATGAATTAACCTTTGGTAAATGGAAGCTTGTTTAAGTTTGTTGGCTTGATTGAAAATAGTGTTGTCAGAGTTGTCGGTATTTGCATATGATGCAGGCATACAGCCTGGGTTTACTAGTCAAATAAGTTCACGTGGTCTGTTAAATTTGTCAGCAAAATAATAGCTTTAAATGATGACCAGTTTTGTCTAATGTCTCGTGACATTTTCGTAGGTCATCTGAACATAATTGTTGGAAACAAACGGTTTAAATAGGTAAAAGTGAGTACAATAACTGTTTTATGGTCTGTGTACTCGGAAAAAAAAACAGCTTTGAAATTCTATTTGGTAACAATCTGAGTTTTGCCAAGTTAAGTTAAGTGATAAAAATCTGAGTATCTGGGTAATTTTTGGATTGGATAGAACAAACATAGTTAAACATCTAAGTTTATGTACTTTTGGCTTTTTATTGCAGAGATGCTAAAAGTCTTTGGGTCTTTTACTGTAAAGTGATGTGTTCCTAGAAATTATGAAGTGTTTAGAATGCTGATATAAAAGACAATTCATAATTGCTTACCTTTTGTCTGTTAATGGTTAAAAGTTCTAATTAATATATATAATTAAAGCTATTGAAAATTAATAAGGAAAACAGTTTTGCATTCAAGGAAAGTTAAAATGCATGTTTTCAGTAAAGAAGGTATAAAGAATGGAAATATTTTTGTTTGTTCGGTTAAGAAAGATAAATTTGTCCTAACGTACTAGAAGGGAAGAAAGAAAGCATGGGACAAATTCTGAAGGCAAAAAGAAAGTTGTAAAAGGTTTGTGAAAGAAATTCTGAAAAGAGTTTTGTACCTGGTCAAGTTGGCTAAGATTGAAATGAATCTAATTAAGTGAATGGGTTTTAATATGACAAAAGTAAACTGGTACAAAAATCAGAATTTGGCTCTCTCTCTTGAAAGGATAATTTTCTTAAACTCTTAGTGTGCTCTGGATAAAGAGATTATAAAAGGTTTTCCTTCTGAGTAAGTTTACAAAGGATCTATGTTTTGTTGTATCTGTGTTTATGTTTCCTAGGTGCAAAAAGACAGAGGTCTCTCTATTAAGGTTTTTTTTTTTTTGCTGTTGATACCTAAGCATTGTTTCACAGTTAGTGTTGTTTAAATAAGCATTTAAAAAACCTTTTGATATTTTTGACAAGCTTTTCTCTCAAAAAAAAAAAATTCAAGTCCTAAAAAAAGGTTTTCCTTTGACCTGAATGAAGGAAGAGAATTTCTCTGAGGATTTTCAGAGGGCCCCTGAGACTTCACAGAGGAATTTGCTCTCTCTTCCTGTAAGGTGGAAGATTCTAAACTAATTAGGCTTATTTGGTCTGTTAAATTACATTGGAAGCATTGTCAGATAAGTGATGATAATCTTTCTTAGTTGGTATTATGTGGGTAAATGTTACTGATATAAGTGTTTTGAAAATTATATAACATTCCTAAAACTCTGATCTGTCCTGGCTATCAGTCATAATTCTAGTTACTAGTTTAAGGTGTTGTCTATCACAGGAATAATACGTTTCTCTGTCAATTGCCATTTTTAAGTCTTTCGTTGTTTACGGTCAGTTGTTTTACTCTGATGCTTTTTGCTTTTGCAAATATGTCTCATCTTCAGAGGAATTCATGGAAAGGACTCTGACGCTTACTCTGGAATACAGGTTTCTGACAAACTTGCAGATCATAGAACTGGTATGGGTAAGAAATTACAGAAATCTAATGGAAAAACTGATGACCTCATAAAACTGCTAACAGAAGATTAAGATCAAGAACCGGTTATGCAGGACTGAATGAACTGAGGATGATTATAATTTTTTTTATGACTTTTGTTTGAAATATTGTTTTTGATGTGTTGTTTTGTTTTCTCAGATTTAAAAAAATCTTTTATGCTAACTATGACTTACAGCAATTAGTGAAATTATACCTTTATGAGCAAAACTGAAACATTTATCTTTTTCTCCCTACCTGATCCCTCCAGAATTTGGAAACTCTTTCTGAGTGAGTATGGTTATTTCATGGCAATATAGTTATTTGCATAAGTTCAATAAGAATCTGTTCTCCTTATAACAGGACACATTTGTTATCTTACCAAAGCTTTGACTGGAATGTCATATTTGAGAGAAACATACAGACTCAGATATGACAATACTGCCTTTGAGGAATAAGGTTGACTTTCTGGAAATAAAGCCACTTGGAAATATGGGCCTGGTACCTTGCTTTACAGAGAGAGATTCCAGCAATCTTACCTGGTAAGTAAGGAAGCTTGCTTATCTGGCAGGTGCAATGAAGCTCGAAATATTCTGGGGAATCTCAAGAAAGGAGAGAAATTCACCCAAATCTAAGGTATTGCAGGCAAGGCCTGATGGCACAAATCCCTGGCTTGGCTTTTCTGGCCTCGAGAAGTCTTTAAAGTTCACTCTGAGATTCCTCATAAAAAATTCCCGCAAAAGCAGATTTAAGAGCCTATATGATCGATTGCTATTCTTGCTGCACTTATGTAAATAATTGGGCCAAGTTTCTTGAAACTAAACTTATTTTGCAAACCAATTAGTCTTAATTTGACTATCTTTGGTAAAAATGGGGGTGATTTTAGAGAGAAGAATTATGTTTCAGTGAAAAACTATAATACCCATTTGTGGATATTAGATCCTAGTTCTGTTAATTATCTTTGAGGCTTTTTCTACCTGTGAACTGAACTGGATCCTGAATTCTTCTACTGAAATGTCTGGTTACAAACCTCCAAACTAATGCTTTCAGTTTTTACCTCATTTTCATTTGGAATCATTGAGAATTGAACATGCTGTTTTTCCTGAAGCCTTGCAAACTGAAGCTGAACAACTTGATAGAAACTTAAGAGAGATTCCTATCTGTTGCTGTGTGAGCTGTAAGCCACTCAAAAAGATACCTGAATGCCTGATGACATCATCAGAGACCTTTCATGCTGCAAAAAGATGCTTTGACTCTGACATCTAGAAGTCTTCTTGACTGCCTGCCCCCTGGACACAGGAACTAATTTATAATTTGCTCCAACCGTTAACCTTGTTACCTTGCTTCCAACATCACAAGGGAGAGAAGACCACGACTGCATTCTATTGTTTAATTTGGTTTACAAATGAGTCTTCCTTAAATGATAAGTGAGGATGTTACACTGTCTAGCCTCAAGAATGCCTGCTACTTTCTGTTAACTCTGCTAACCCAGTAAAATATTTCCTTTTACAGGCTCAAGAAATTGCCACGGAACAAGAAAAACAGATATGGCAGTCAAAAGGGGGAATTTTTGACACCCCCTCGCAAGTGTGGTTCGGGACCAATAAGAAACCCACTCCGTGGGTCACAAGGCCACTTTCCCCTTTCTAAGGGACCCTTTGAGGTATGGCAATTGGACTTGTCCAAATGCCACCATCTCAAGGATATAAATACATCTTGGTAATGATTTGCATGCTTTCACTTTGGATTGAGGCCTTTCCTTGCAGAAGAGCAACGGCTTTAACAGTAGGTAAATTACTATTAGAGAGAATAATTCCTGTTTGGGGAATTCCTACTGAGTTACACAGTGACTGGGGAACTCAAATCTGTTTGTGATGTTTGGCCAATATTGCAACATTTCCACTGCGCTTACCATCCTCGATCCTCAGGACTGGTAAAACTAATGGCACAACTAGAACTTAATTGGCAAGCTTTCAGAAGCATTTACTCTCTCACAGCCAAAAGCTCTTGTGCTAGTGCTCCTTAATCTTAGATCTATACTTTTTGTAAACATCGGCTGTCTCATTTTGAAATAATAATAAAACAGCCTATGCAATTAGATGAAGAAATATATGAACCAGCTTTTCTTAAGGGATATATTACATTGTTGTCATGGTCTTATTGAGGTACTTAAAGTAAAATGAAAGATTGGTAGCTGATTCTTTCACAGAGCTCCCAGAACTTAAGGATCATGGACTATAACCTGAAGAATTTATTTATTGAAAGATACATCAAATAAGACTCTATACAGCCCAGTTGGAAAGGATCATACCAGGAGGAGAAGAAGACGACGTCTGTTGTAGACAGCTGTCCCAAGACTCCGGACCAGGCCTGTGTTCCCGACCTTATATTTCCTCATTTAAACATTTGTTATGCTTAAACTGTATACCTATTTTATTATTTGTTTGAAATGCTATCATACTTAAAGTGATTAATTTGGAACAGACTGGTCTTGAAGGCCAGGAATTTATCGAGTGACTCCTAATGGAACTCAGTGGTTATGTGGAACAAATCTTTGGCCTTGGCTACTGCCTGGATGGCTAAAACACTGCACCCTGAGTTTCCTTTAAAAGCAGGGAAGGAGTCAGGCTGAGTTAAAACCTCTTGCCAATCTCCCTCTCTTTAAGGCCAGATGGGCTTGTTCAGTGCTCCACTGGTATGGCTATATTTGCAACTATATGTGCTTCTTCTTTGGGGCTAAAAAATGTCGTTATTACATATGGAAGATCTGACTAAATTTACTCAAGAAGCTCTTAATGATAGTCAAGAAGGAATAGCCTTATTAAATACTGAAATGTCTCTAATGTGAAGGGCTGTCCTTCAAAATAGAATGGCCTGAGATATTCTAACAGCATCCCAAGGTGGCACGTGTGCAGTCATTCAGACTGGATGCTGTGTTTTTATACGTGATGAATCTTCCAATGTGTCATCTCTGCTAAAGCACATGAAGAAGCAAGTGGATGCCTTACGTGATCCTTCACCCAGTTTGATTTGCTTGATTGGTTCCCTTTCAGTACCTGTTCCCTTTTTCAATCAGGATTGGAATTCCTATTTCTATTACTTATTGGAATCCTTGTACTGGTCATAATATTCAAACTAATTGTTGTTTTCTTTACTCAGTGTTGTAAGAGTAGCATACAAACTAGAGTAATGATGTCGCTCAATGGCTTGAGACGGTTGACCTGTCATTATAACCCTGGACAAATTTCCTTTTCTGATAGAGACTATGACTAAGAATTCATTTCAGACTAATCCTTTCAAAAATGCTGAGTTATTATTGTTACTGTACTTGTTCTATAATCATATACAATGTAAATGTGAAGTGTCATAGAAAAGCACATATACAATGTTTGCACAACAATCTAAAATTAATTGGAAATTACATGACGTATGAAATGCTTCCTCTGTTAATATATATATAACTCTATGCTTGTCCACTATTGCCCCCAACGTGGACGACTAGGCAAATAAATGAAATAAAAGCCTAGCACCGAGGGACATGATGGACCCAGGGCAGGCAGCAACCACCCTGGCGCCGAGGGACAATATTTTGATCATCAATGCTTTCTATCGAAAGATTAGAGATCAAAAGGGGGAAATGACAAATAAAAATGGCAAGTAATAGGATATATTGGAATATATGAGGAAGCCATTTGGTGTAAACCTAATTCCGCCTGACCTTGTCTTTCCAAAAGGGCCTGACCGAGGCCATTGAGCATGCATTGTATATCTGCTTTAGAGATTCCCTGTGGCAAGAGCAAAAGCCCCTTGAGATAAAGGTGCAACTTCCCTCCCCCTCCCAACTTTGGCGTCTCCTGAAGGATTAAGTATCTTTCCTCAGGCTAGAAGCTGATTGCTGTGCTCACCTGTGGCCCCCCAGCTGGAGACAATAGACTTGCCTCCTGCTACGCCCACCAAGATAGCAGACCCACTACCTGCTGTGTCCATCAAGTGCTGTGCTGACAGGGCAATCTTGTGACTATTGTGGGAGGGACATTTCAATCATGTAAAACACCCTCTTTGAGGGTATATAACCACCCTGTGTACCCCCACTTCTTTGGAGTGCTCTGTTCCTTTGTGGAAAGACTCTCCCGGGTTGTAATCCTAAGATTTAAGCTCAGAATAAACTCACCCAAATTTTCATTTATAGATTGGGTATGGATTATTTTCGTCGACAAGCCTCCTTCTCCAACTTGCTAAGGTTGGAGAGGGGAGGGAGGGAGGACAAGTCGGGGAGCAACCTTACCTGACTGACACTCCTACGGGATGGTTTTGTCCTGACCCACGTGTAAAGCTGATCCCTCCCAGGTGGTGCTCTCATGGATTCTGGAGGCCCATGGGAACATTCCATTTTACCTTTTTGATGTGGACAACATTCACTTCCTGCTGCTGACTCTCTCCTCAGCTCCTGTTTTTACTCTTCCCTCCCCACAACCTGGGCACAAACCACATCAACTCTCTGAGGTATCGCGTCACTCCCCCAGGTGTCCTCTGGGGCATGACCAGGCCTGCCCTCCTGAGGGACCCACAGCTGACCTGCGGGAAATCCTCTTCTGTTTGCTCATTCCCCTGACAACCTCGGGGAGCGAGGCCTCCTTCCTGCTCAGCCACCTCTCTGAGCCTCCCTTCTCCCACCTTCAGGTTTCTAAAGTGGGAATCAGAGGCCAGGGCCAGCATCCCCCATCCTGCAGGAAGCCCATATTTAGCTTCCAAATGGTCCCGTCGGGGCCCCTCACCTGGTTTCAGGTAGGGGCACCCTCAACTCCTGCCCTGGGTGGGTGGGGCTGAGGGTGGGGAGAGTCAAAGTTCTCCTCTCTCCAGGCAGGTTCTCCTCACAAATGTCTTTCCTCTCCAGTAACTAGATCGTCAGACCCTCAACGCCGCTGAGACACGTTAGGGCCTTATCATGGGTTTTTGTCTATTTCCTCTCCACATTTGCATCTCGGTTTGAAATGTCTTACCTATTTTATGTCGGTGACTCAGTAGGAAGTTGCAATTTAACACTTTGTTACACGCACACAGTTACACACGTGGGAAGAGATGGAGGACAGTTTATGCCACTGAATTATTGAGGGGAAGAGCTCTGTGTGTGTCTGGACAGGGAGCAGACGGGAGAGTTGACTTGGGGGTAGATGTTGAGGGTCCTGGACTCGCTCGTTCCAGTGCCCTCCCTTTTCCCACTCCACCTCTAACTACTTCCCTACCCCAACCCCCAGCTCCCAGCTCAAGGCGAGAGAAGGTGTGGGGAGCTGATTTGTACAATAAAGAAAGAATATGAAAGGTAATGGTAGTGGAGGGAGAACAGAAGTAAGGGGAAAGTGCGCTGTAGAACATGATGAAAGATGACCTGACACCTTAAAACTGTCTCTCTACCCCCAAAGCCTGAGAAAGTTCTTCTAAAACTCAGAAGCAGGGTCCAGGCCCTCCCCTGTCAATGGACGCCAAGCCCCTCTATCTCATCCCTTCTGCGGGGCTGGGAGCTCTGCAAAGGCAAGGTGGGCTGGTTCTGTCATGGCCACCACTTGATCCCCCCAGAGGGGGTGACTAATAAAGGTCAGATGAATAAAGGTCAGGAGCCACAGTCAGGCTCTAGGGTGGGCTGTGATTGCTGACCTATGTGCCCAGCACTTCCCTAGGATAAGTGCATGCCACCCGTGGGGCCAGTGTCCTTGCTTGCTAATATAATGAGGGCCTGTCCTCTTTGTCTTTCTCCCCAAGCTCAAGGGTGAAGGACCTGGACAGTCTGCGCTGAGGAAAACGGCAGAAGGAACTGAAGGAGTGGGCTGTTTGGCCTGGGGAAGGACGCCTGTTGGTGGAAGGAAGACTCTGGGCAGCTGTGGGGCACCAGCTCTGCTGGCCTGGCATTAGATTCCAGGTTCTGGGGGGGAGCACTTTCTCACGGTTAGGCCTCTCTGTGTAGAGATGTCCCTGGAGATGTGCAAGCAGGAGCTGAGGGACAGCCTTTCAGGACAGTCCAGAGGAGATTCTCAAACTGGGCATGAGGTTGACCTCGATTAGGGTCTTCTGATGAAACCCCCAGAGCCTGGTGAGCTCTAGAGATTCACCTTGGAGCTTGTTAAAAATCCGTATTCCTGGGACAAACATCTAGAGTCTGATTTATGAAGAGATGAAGGTGGGAAAAGGATCTGTAGTTTTAAAAAGCTCCCCAGGTGGTTCCGGTGCATAGTTCTAGATTTACGTCTCTGTGGCTGCAAGTTTGAAGTTCCAGAGGGCAGAAGTCGTATTTTATACTTCGCTGTGTCACTTCAGCACCTAGCTGAGGACTCTGTATGTGGTAGGTATTCAAGAAATACTTGTTGAAGGGCAGGAGGGAAGAAGGAAGAAAAGAAAGAAGAAAGGGAGGGAGGAAGCAAGGAAAACTTTTGTCATTAAAACAAGAATCAGCAGATTTAGAAGCTACTTCCCCTGGTGGACAAGAATCCAAATTCTAAATTCAACCAGCTTTGAATTTTGTAGGGAAGGGAGTTTTGGTCCTTTTGCTTAAGAATGTGCCCTCAGTGGTGGCAAATTCAAATGTCTTCAGAGGCTGAGCAAATAATATAAATATGATAGGTGTAGAGTTGTAAGACATAGCAAATTAAAATGCAGGACACCTTGTTAAATTTGAATTTCAGATAAACAACAAATACATTTCTAGTGTAAGTATATCCCAAATACTGCATGGGACATATTTATGTAAAATATTATTTGTGGTTTTTCTGAAATTTAAATTTAAATTGGATGCCCTGTATTTTATCTGGCAATCCTAGATGGGGAGTTGAGTGAAAATGGAGAAGCTTGTGCCCAATCTTTTCCTGCCAAAGACTTTGCTTCATGTATTTTGGGCTTTGTTGTTATGTGCATATATGTTAATAATTGTTATGTCTTCTTGCTGGATTAAGGCTTTTATCATTATATAGTGTCTTGCTTTGTCTCTAGTAATAATTTCTGTCTTAAAGTATATTTTATCTAATAGTTGTATAGCTATCCTAGCTTTCTTTTGGTTACTGTTTGCATAGTTTATCTTTTTCTACCCTTTTACTTTCAACCTATTGTGTATTTGAATTTTAAGTTTGTCTCTTGTAGATGGTATATAGTTGAATCATGTTTTTTCAATTCATTCTGCCAATCTCTGTTCTTTGATTGGAATTTTTAGTTCTTTTACATTTAATGTAATTACTGGAAGGCATGATTTATATTTGCCATTTTGCTATTCGTTTTCCATATATCATATGTCTTTTTTCCCTTCTATTCTCCCATTATGCCTTCTTTTGTGTCAAATAAACATTTTCCAGTGTACCATTCTAATTCCCTTGTTGATTTTTCTTATTGTATATTTTTTGGAGTTATTTTCTTAGTGCTTACTCTGGGGACTACAGTTAACATCTTATAACAATCTAGTTCTGATTAATACCAACTTAATTCAATCGTATACAAAAATTTTGCTCCTATATAGCTCTTTTTTCTCCCCTTCTTTGTCCTATTATTGTCATACAAACTACATCTTCGTATATTATAAGCCCATCAATACAGTCTTATAACTGTTGTGTTATGCAATTGTCTTTTAAATTAGCTGGAAGAAAAAAAAACTACAAACAAAAAAATACGTTATAATACTTTTATACTAACTTCTATGTTTAACTATGTAGTTATATTTATTGGTGCTCTTTATTTCTTCACATGGTTTGAGTTACTTTCTAGTGTTCTTTCATTTCAGCCTGAAGGACTCCCTTTAGATTTCTTGTAGAGCAGGTCTGCTTGAAATGAATTCTCAAAGTTTGGATTTATCTGAGGGTGGCTTAATTTCTTCTTCCTCTTCTTTTTTTACACTGAAATATTTTTATTGTGGTGAAATATATATAACATAAAGTTTGCCATTTAACTGTTTTTAAGTGTACGATTCAGTGGCATTCATTACATTCCGAGTATTGTGCAACCATCACCCCTATTTCCAGAACTTTTCACCCCCCCACCCAAAATTCTGTACCCATTAAGCAATAACTCTCCATGTGTGTATGTATACATCACATTTTGTTTACCCATTCATTAATTGATGGATATTTGCATTGTTTCACCATTTGGCTACTGTGAATAATGCTGCAGTGAACACTGACATATAAGTATCTGTTTGATCTACTTCATTTTTGAAGGGTAGTTTTGCTAAATATAGAATTCTTAGTTGACAGTGTTTTTCCTCTCAGCACTTTGAGCATGTCATCCCATTGTCTTCTGGCCTCCATGGTTTCTGATGAGAGATCAGCTGTTAAGCTTACTGAGGAGCCCTTGTATGTGATAAATGTCTTCTCTTTTGCTGCTTTCAAGATTCTCTCTTTGTCTTTATCTTTCAACAGTTCGATTACGATGTGTCTATGTGTGAATCTCTTTGAGTTTATCTCTTTGAGTTTGTTGAGCTTCTTGGTTGTGTAGATTACTACTTTTCATCAAATTTGGGACATTTTTTGCCATTATGTCTTCATAGTTCTATCTTCCCCGTTCTCTCTCTCCTCTCCTTCTGGGACTCCCACTGCACATATTTTGATGTACTTGATGGTGTCCACAGGTCTCTGAGATGCTACTCACTTTTCTTGATTCTTTTTTCCTTCTATTCCCCAGATTAGCTAATGTCAATTGACCTATCTTCACATTAGGTGATTCTTTCTCCTGCCAACTCAAATCTACTGTTGAGCCCCTTTGATGAATTTTTCATTTCAGTCATTGTACTTTTCAATTTCAGAATTTCTACTTGGTTCTTTTCGTTTGTTTGTCTTTACAACTTTTATCTCTTTATTGATATTCCCTATTTGGTGAAACATTATTCTCATACTTGCCTTCACTTCTTTTGACATAGTTTCCTTTAGTTCTTTGGGTATATTTAAAATAGCTGATTTAAAGCTTTTGTCTCGTAAGTCCAAGGTCTGGCCTTCCTCAAGGACAATTCCCCTTTGCCCTTTTTTTCCTGTGTATGGGTCATACTTTCCTGTTTCTTTGTGTGTCTTGTAATTTTGTTGAAAATTTGGCTTTTTAAATATATAGTGTGGCAATTCTAAAAACCAGATTTTACTCCTCCGTAGGGCTTGTTGTTGATGCTCATTATTGTTGTGACTCTGTTGTTTGTTTGTTTATTGACTTTCCTGAACTAATTTTGTAAAATCTGTATTCTTTGCTGTGAGTGGCGACTAAAGTGTCTGCTTAGTCAGCTCAAGGGTCAGTTAATGATTAGACAGAGATTTCTTTAAATGCCTTGACACATAAGCCTCCTAGCCTTTGATGAGAGGCTCTGTATGTGTTGGGGCATGCTTTAAATGTTCCATCAGGTGGTTTACAACACTACTTTAGCATTCACTTTCTGCTCAAGCAGAGCCTCAAGGTTAGCCAGAGGTGAGTGGTCAGGGCCTTCTCAGGCATTTCCTGGACAAGTGCACAGCCGTGCACATGGATATGGCTTTATAGATCCTCAAGAATATGTTGGAGCTTTTCGAAGCCCTCTATGGACAGACATCTTATTCCTCAGTTTTTATTTTAAAATTTTTTGTCAGCTTCTAGTTTGTCCCATCTGTTATCACTGCCTCAGGCAGCTTTGGTGTTAAACTACTGTTGCTGATTATTTTTGACAAATGCCCCCAGGGAAAAGGCTGTTCACGCTGACTGAGCTCTGAGTCAGGTCAAATAAAGACAAACTTTGGGACTGGAGATTTCCAAGGAACTTCCAGACAGATCAAATACCAACAACTCTCTGGGGATAGAGATTTTTAGGGAGCTCCAAACCTTTCTTCCTTCTCTGGTGGCTGCTAAGTTGCTGGTTTTCATGGCTACCATGATGGTAAAACTGTTGGTCTTCAAGGCTATTGCAGAGCTGGGCAGAGGGAATGAGATAGGATAAGTTAAAATGCCACAAAGCTCACAGTTCTTACTGAAATTTAGTATTTTTTTCTTTTTTTAAAATAAATGTTTCTTAGATTGTTGTAAGTCTTTGGTTAATTTCCAGAGTACTGAAAAAATTAATTTGCTTATTTTTGCCAGTGTTCTCATTGGTCTTACAGAGGAGTAGACTTTCAGAGGTCCTTACTCCACCATTCCAGAAGTGCTCTCCCCTCCCTCAAAGACTCCGAAATTCAAAATTTAAAAATGTGCAGTTCAAACAAGAGAGTGTGTAGACTGAGATGGTCTATGGGCCATCAGATTTGCAATCTCTGACCAAAAAATAAGCCCTCTAAAAATATTCATTTATTTGTACAAAGTCATAACACCTTGTGGGGGGGGGGGTCAGTAAACACTGATTTCATAGAGTGTGGTCCTAAGATTCCCTATGATATTCTGGTTGTGGTTTTCTCTCCTCCTGTCTCCTACCTGTCAGACCATATGCATGGCCATTGGCTGGTATCCACAACACTTTTGGCTATTCCAGTAGGTCTGGCCCCTGCTCCAGGACCTCACAGCCCAGGATTTTTCTTGGGGTCCCCAAGGCAGGCAGTGAGAGGGCTGCTCCCTGAGGAGAACACTGTTCCAGGGGAAATGCAGTGGGTATGGAGCCTGGCAGAGTCCGAGATCTTTTCTTGGGTAGCTTCTCATCATTTGACCAGGGATCAAATGAGACGGGTGGCACAGAAATGAACATAAAAGAGATGCCTTTTGGATGCTACTGATTGATCAGACACTTGGGCACATCTCCCTGATTTATGAGTGAATATGTGACTGTATAAGTGCTTGAGAGTGTGAGCATGAAACACATGTGTAAATATGTGATGTGTAAGTGTATGTGGTGTTGGAGTATGTGAGCGTAGGTTTGTGAGTATGTATAAATATGTGAGTTTGAATATGAACGTGTGTGAATGTTTGAGTGTGTAGAAGCATATGGCTGTGTATGTAAGTAAACATGTTGAGTATGTGTGAATGTGTGTATGAATGCTTGTGTGCATGTATGACTGTGTGAAATATATGTGTATGTATGTTTGAGTGTATGAGTGTGTGTGTGCATTACTGAGTGTGCATTTAAATGTATGAGTGTATAACTGAGTGTATGAGTGTGTATGTTTGAGTGTGTGTAACTGCAAGTGAGTGAGTGTATGAGTATGTGGATATAAGTGAGTGTGTAAGGTATGAGCACAGGTATATGTGTGTGAGCACATGAGTCTGAGTGTGCACATGTATCGGTGCATATATGTATGTGAGTGTGGAAGTGCAGAGGGTATCCGCAGGTCTGCAGAGGCAAGTAAGTGGTCGATCACAGCTTGGAGAGAAAGCCCTGGTTCTCCCCTGGGATGCACTGGGCAGGTGTCCCCATGCAGGGAGTAGTAGGTCACACATGTCCGTAGTTCAGCTGCCCAGTGCCAGTGCCGGTATTGGGCCCTAAGGGCCCCTGGCCTTCCCTGACCCCTGTCACTCACACCCCTGAGGGGCAGGGCAGGGCAGGGCTGCCCGGCACTGGTCCGCTTGCTCTTCCCCTCAGGCTTGAGGAGGCCTGGAGTTTACAGCTCCCTTTTGCCCCAGAGCTTGCTATCTTGGTAATGCAGGTAGAGCACCTCTTATTGGCACCATCAAACTTTTCCCATTGGCCTCGCTGCAAAGGCTAGGAGGCAGGAAAGGCAGGTGTGTTCCCGAGGTTGCTTTTAAAACTCCGCTCCTATTTGAGGAATAACAGGGTAGCTCCCATGTTTTAGAACCAGAAATTATGCTGAGGGCTTTGCCTGTATTACCTTACCCAGTCCTCCCAATAGCCAGTAGTAAGCCCCGTTCAAACTCAGACAGACCCGACTTCAAACAGTGATCCTGGGAGGGGTTAGCTGTGTGACCACAGAAACAGGAAACTGGAACTGGGAAACTGACAGCATCCCCTCTCAGTTCCCGTTACTTATCTGGAAATGGTTGCTGGGTTTCCTCTGGAGGGCTGGCAGCGCTGTTCTCATGATGCAGGCCTCCACCCAGCCCTCACCACCCGGCAGTTCTCTCCCTTCATTTTTCTCCATCACATAACCCTGTTTATTTCCTTGATAACACAATCTGTAATTATCTTATGCTTTTATTTGTTTGTTGATGTTTCCACCTCCAGACTTCGCTGAGGCAGGAACTAAGTCTGTTCTGGTCATACCTGAATCCACAGCATCCAACACAGTTCGTGGCATGCAACACTAGTAGGTGCACAGTGAGTAACTGTTAACTGACTGAATGAACTCACCTATATGGACAGAGGTAAATATCTCTTGGAACCAACTACCCACTGGGACCTCCCCTTCACAAAACTCAGGTGTGGCATTTGCTGTCGTGAATTTTCGAATCCACTGCTGCTAAGATTCGTCACACGTTACACGTCGATTATTTGAAAGCTCCAGTTCTTGGTCCTGGATCCATAATCCACACAGCCAGGAGGGTTCTGGCTATTTCTGGAACTACAGTGCCACCTACTGGCTGCAGATAGATCTGCAGCCTCAGGAACAGTCCCCACCCCTCAGGTCTCCGACTAGGAATGGGTTTGGGGAGGACGTGAGCAGATAAGGAATTGATAAAGTGAAGCCTGGCCATAAGGGATGCTGACAAGCAACTTGGTGGCAAAAGATAGGAAACCTCTCTTCTTCTGCATCTGCCCACTTTCTTGCAGCGTTAAATTCCTCTCAGGGCTTCAGTTGTCAGGTGCCAGAGTTCTCAGAATCTAACCAAACTCCTCTTCCCCCTTTAATCCTGCTTCCCCTGCAGCCTTCCCCATCTCAGTAACTGCTCAGGCCAAAACCACTGGAGTCATCCTGGAGAAGTCCTTGACTTCTCTCTTTCTTCCATGCCCCCTGCCTAGTCCATCAGCAAACCCTGTCTCCTCCATCTTCAAAAGATATCTAGAGGGGCTGGCCCTGTGGCTGAGTGGTTAAGATCACATGCTCCCATTCGGTGGCCCAGGGTTTCACTGGTTCAGATCCTGGGAGTGGACTTAGCACCGCTCATCAGGCCATGCTGAGGCGGCGTCCCACATGCCACAACCAGAAAGACCCACAACTAGAATATACAACTGTGTACTGGGGGGGCTTTGGGGAGAGGAAGAAGAAGGAAAAAAAAGATTGGCAACAGATGTTAGCTCAGGTGCCAATCTTAAAAAAAAAAAAAGCTATCTAGACCCTGACCACTTCACACTACTTTTTCTGACTTTACCTTGACCTGTGCCAACATCATCTGTCAACTGGAAAAGACTCCTCCTGAGAAATTTCTCCAAAGAAGATGTACAGATGGTCAACAGGCACATGAAAAGATCTCAATCTCACTAACCATTAGGGAAATACAAATCAAAACCACAATGAGATGCCGCTTCACACTAGGATGGCTACTATCAGAAAAAAAAAAAAAGTGTCGGGGGGGATTTGCAGAAATCAGAATCCTCATACATTTCTGGTGGGGATGGAAAATGGTACAGCCACTGTGGAAAACAATTTGGCAGTTTCTCAAAATGCTAAATATAGAGTTGCCATATGATCCAGCAATTCCACTTCTGGGTTTATTCATGAAAGAATTGAAAACAGAGAATCAAGCAGATACTTACATGAGAGTTCTTAGCAGCATCATTCACAATAGTCAAAAGATGGATACAACCCAAATGTCCTTCAACAGATGAATGAATAAACAAAATGTGATATATCCATGCAATGGAGCATCACTCAGCCATAAAAAAGAATGCGGGGCTGATATAGCTGCAGCACGGACAAACTTTGAAAACATTATATTGAGTGAAATAAGCCAGATACAGAAAGACAAATACTGTATGATTCCATTAATATGAAATATCTAGAGTAGGCAAATTCACAGAGATGGAAAGCAGCTTAGAGGTTACCAGGGATTGGGGGCAGCAGTTAATGCTTCATGGGTACAGAGTTTTTGTTTGGGACGATGAAACTTCTGGAAATAGTGACAATGACTACGTAACATTGTGAATGTACCTAATGTGACTGAATGTACATTTAAAAATGGTAAATTTTATGTTGTGTATATTTTACCGCAATTTTAAAAAAGGGGCAAGGGGAAAAAGACTCATCTCTGGTCTCCCTGCTTCCGGCTCCCTTCACTCCACCCCTAGAGTCCACTCTCCACCTGGTACCAGAGGCATCCGTGAAACCCTAAGTCAGGGCACTCCCAGCCTCTGCTCAGAACCTCCTGTGCCCACCTCTCCCTCAGAGTAAAAGCCAAGGTCCTTACCGCGGCCCTGAAGGCCCCATGTGATCTGGCCCACGGCCACCTCCTCACACCCTCCCCTGCCTCATTCCCCTTTCCACGTTGGCTTCCTCACTGAGCCTCTAAGTTGTGAGGCACACACTCCCCAGGGCCTTTGCATGGCTGTTCCCTCTGCCTGGAACTTTCTTCTCCTGATATCCAGAGTTTGCTTGCTCAGTTCCTTCAGGACTTCGCTCAGCGTCCCTTCTTCAATGAGGCCTTCCCTGCCCACCTTATTTATACCTGTAAACTCCTCTCCACACTGGCAACCCCAATCCCTCTTTCTAACTTTATTTTTCTCTTGCTGCCATCTGCTACATGGCATATTTTACTTATTTGCTTATTGTCTTGTCTCCTCCCATGTAATATAAGCTTTATGAAGGCAAGGATCATCATCCTTCTCTGTTTAGTTCACTGGCACATAGTAGACACTCAATAACAATTTGTTGAATGAATGAATGCACGAATGAATGCCTACAGATTGAAGTGGGCAAGATGTGAGGCAACAGAGAGTGGTGGGGACTGGAGATTTACTGGAGAGCTCAAGTCCTGGTTGGTCATCTCCAGTTGGGTTTTGTCACATGGGAAAGCATCCCAGTATTGCCCAATTGTCTGATTATTCAAGGGAGGCTAGAAATCTGGACTTTTTAAGTGAAATTCTCCACTTTTTAAGTGCTAGGAACTAATTTAGCTTTTTAAAACATTGTGCAGAGTGAAAGATACCTGTCTGTGTGCTAAGTTTGGCCTGTGGGCTTCCCATTTGTGACATCTGATGAGCATGGTGCCCAGATCTCTCTCCTCATCCCTGACTCCTCTCCTGGGCTTCAGACCTATCTATCCAGGTGCCTCCGCCTAGATGGCCTCCAAACTTTCAGAATCCCCAGATTCCACCCTGAATTCACCCTCCCCTCCTCTCTACCACATCCTTCAGAGCTCCTCATCTCAGTGATGGGGCCCCCAGCCCTCTGCTCTCATACACTCCCACATGCTAGCTCCTCAATCAGTGCCTTTCTAATCTGGCCCCTCCACTTGCCCTGTTCCTGACTTAGTGGCTCTACTCTAAGGTACAATGGGGTGGGGGGAGCTCACATAATCTTCTCAGGGCCTGGAGAGGTCTTAATCCAGCCCTGGGGCAGAGTGATCCTACAGAAGCATAAATCAAATGAGACAGTCTCTGCTCTCAGGATAAATTCTACACACTTAATTATTTTCCAAATCTACTTTTAAAAATTTAAATTGATATATATACATATAATATATATATGTTACACTTATTTATTTATTTATATATATAGCCAAGTGCAAAAATCGTAAGTATTTGGCATGGTGGATTTTACATACGTATTTACCCTTGCACCAGACCCACATCAAGCTATCGAACACTTCTAGCTTCCCAGCGCGTTCCTTTGTGTCCCTTCCCTCAGTCAACACCGTCCCTTAGCCCAGCACTAATCTGACATGTAAATTAATTAGGCTCCTTCTGGAATTTCACATGAATGGGATCATACAGTATGTAGGCCTTTATGTGTGGCTTCTTTGGTCCGTGTAATGATTGTGAGGTCCATCCACGCTGTTGCATGTGTCGATGGTTTGCTCCTGTTGTCGTTTGGATGCCCCACTGGAAGAGTTGATCACAATTTGCTTATTTGTTCACCCGTCAGTGGACAGTGGGCTGTTTCCAGCTTCGGGCAACTATGAAGGAGTCTGACACAAACTTTGCTGTGCACGTCTTCGGTGGCCCTAAGTTCTCATTTCTGTGGGGTGTCTACCTGGAGTAGAATTCCTGAATCATACGGTAAATGTAGGCTTGCTGTTCGTGAAAAATGGCAGAGGAAAACTGGCTGCATTTTGTATTTTGCAGTCACTCCAGCAGCAAATGAGGGTTCCAGGGGTTTCACATTCTTGGCAACTCTTGGCATTGTCAGTAATTTGATTTCACGCATGCTTTATCTTCACAGCCAAGGCTTGTTGTGATTGGAGATTCTGCTCACGGCTCCAGCCTCAATGCCCCTCTGGTCGTTGTGACCTGATGGCTTTCTCTCATTCTGCTCCTACTCTTGCCCTGTGCTTTAGAGTGCTCCACACTAGAACCTTCTCCAGGTGCCCCTCACCCCTCAGGGCAGGGAGTTTGCAGGGCCAAGGGGACATGCCCTGCTGGAGCACATACCCCATCCCCTTCCAGACCATGTCACAGGTCTTCAGGACCTGAGAATTCTGTCTCAATGTCCCAGAACCTATTTCCAGGGCCTGTGCAGGCTGCTTCCCAAAGTCAAGCTCCTAAGGGCCGATCGTGTCTCTGGTGTGTGTGCCCCTAATCGGAGGGGCGGCCAAGGAGGCTGTGGGTTGGGGAGTTCATGCGTGAGCATGTGAGGCCCTTAGCAGTATAGCACAGAGCCTATGGGAAGAGAAAGGGGTGGGAGACAGCCAGGGGCTGACTTTCCATACACCCCTGTGTTCTGGCACAGAACTTTGAGGAGCCCAGTAATTCCGCATCGAAACCTGGCCTGTCAGTTCCTCATGCACCTAGGGCTGCTGCAACAAAGTTCCACAAACTGAGTGGCTTAAGAGAAATTTATTGTCTCGCAGTTGTGGAGGCCAGACCTCCAAGGTCAAGCTGTTGAGGGGGTTGATTCCTTCTCAGGGCAGTAAGGGAAAGATGTGTTCTGGGCCTCTCTCCTAGCTTCTGGTGGTTGGCTGGCAACCTTTGGTGTTCCTCAAGTGTAGAAGCGTCACCCCAGTCCCTGCTTCCTCTCCACAGGGCCTTCTCCCTGTGTGTGTGTCTCTGTGTCCAAATTTCCCCTCTTTACAAGGACACCAGTCATACTGGAGTAGGCTGGGCCCCTACTCCAGTATGACCTCGTCATAACTCATTACATCTGCAATGACCCTATTTCCAAATCAGGTCACAATCTGGGGTACTGGGGCTTAGAACTGCAACATATGAATTTTGGGGGGACACAATTCAACCCATAACACCCCCGAACATAGATACCTCACTGCTCACACAGACTTTGCTCCTGTTTCTCCTCTATCTTCCCTACACCACCCCCATTCCTCTGTTTATCTGGAAAACTCTTGTTCTTTCTTTAACAGTGGGCGCAGATATCCCCTCCTCCAGGAAGCCTTCCCTGATTCCCCTCTTCTTCTTCTGTGTCCATATAACAGCCTGGGCCTCCTCAATTATAGTGACTTCTGTCTGCCACTAATCTACGGGCACAAACTGGTTTGTCTGGCTCATCGTTAGAAGCTGTGAGTGAGGGAGGTGCTTTCAGAGGAGGCTGATTTTAGGCTCCTGGAGACCTACGTCTACTGCGGGACTGAGAGGAGGAGCCTGTGGAGGGAGTAGGTTGAGGAGGATGGGGAGGGGCCAACTGAGGTGAAGGACTAATTCTGGAGAGAGGGAGGCTGGTTTCTGGGTGTGGCCAGAGGAGCAGGAGGCAAAGCCGCAGTGCGAATGTGCTCTGGAGACAAAGGAAACCGAGGCAGCTCAAAAGGGCCGTGCAAAGTCTCACACGCGGTTGGGATCCCAGAGACCTGGCATTTGGTCCTAAAATGCCCCTTACCAGCCTTGTGACCAAGCATCTGTACTACCCTCTCTGGGCCTGACTTTTTTGTCTATAAAATGGGAGCATTGACTCCAGAGATCAAAAACTGGCTGTCACTCTCCTGACAAATCTTGCCCCCTGACATATTTTGTTTGACCTGCATAACCATATATGAACTTTGAATTAGTTGCCAACCTATAAAAATCGGGAAATTTCACCTAAAACTCAGATTTCCGGACTCTTTTGAGAAAAGGGTCCTTCTTCCCTCCCGGCTGTGATGGGCTGGGCTACATCATGGTGACACCGGCTCAACACAAGGCTGACATAAGGGAAGCCATATTGTAGAAAAGAAACCATATTGTAACTTTGAATGACCTCGGACTGACAAGCCCAGCTGGATTTGCACCCTCCAGGAGATCCACCTACTCTGTAGATTTTATGACCCCTGCTTGTGCTTGTACCTCCCAGCTGTGATAAGACGATAACTTCGTTCTTTTGAGTTCCTTAGGAATGGGATGACCCCCTAAACAGAGAGTCAATGCTGATGGCCATCATCAATGACAACGGAAAGATCTGGTGTGGCAACTCCCAGTCTGTAACACCAGAGGGTCAACATTTCTAACCCCCTCCCCAGAACCCACTGGCCTATATAACTGCTTCAAGACTCTGTGCCCCCTTAAGATGGTTCTTTCGGGCATTAGTCGGCCATCGTCCCCCTTGCTAGCAAGCTGTAATAAAATGCCCTTTCTCTGACACCATCCTGCCTCTTGACGATTGAGTTTTGTCTCCCCGCGGCAAGGAGATTGCGCCCTTTGTGCAGTAACGATGGCCGCCCCATTTAGAGGTCTCCTGTCAGCTCGGGGGCTCAGTCTGTGTAACTCCAAAGGCCTGTCTTAAAAATCTAAGCTTCTATGAAAAGGGTTGCAGGAAGTGGGGTTAGTGTTGCCAGATTTAGCAAATAAAAATATAGGATGTCCGGTGCAGCGACCCCAGGCTACACTGAGCGTTTTTCCCTTCCAGGAGCCAGGAGACGTCAAGGACAAGTTTCAGTGCAATTCTGAGTTTGACCACGAAGGGGAAGCAGAGCTGCAAAGTTGGCCTGAGTCTTCCAGGCCCAGGAGCGTTTCTCTGCTGGGACCTAGCGGGCCCCTGGGGGCGAAGGGGTGCCTGAAGCTGGCTGGCAGGAAGCTGAAAGAAGATGGAGACAGGAGGAGCAGGGGCCTGTGCCTGACCCAGTGTCCAACAAGGAGGGGAGGCCAGAGGGGGAGACGTTGTAGCAGTGTGATCAAAGAAGGCCTCTGGAAAAGGAGACTCTTGAGCCAGGCCTTAAAGATAGCCAGGACTTGGATAGTAAAGGAGAAGCGCCCTCTAGGAGGGAGACATGGCTTGAGCAAAGACATGGATGGAGGAAAGAATGAGCTTGCACAGAGGGTGTAGCCTGGTTTGAGGCAATATGACGATGCTGGAAATTCTGAAACACCTCAAGCCATTGTTTTAGTCATCATTCGTGGATACAAGTGACAGAAACCCACCTCAAATTGACTTTAAAAACAAAAAGAAAAGCTATTCTCTCACATTACTAAAAAGTCCAGCATAAGCCTTCAGGCACAGCTGCATCCAGGGACTCAAATGATGCCATTGTGTATCTGCCTCTCTCTATCTCTCTGTTCTACCTCTCTCTCCATTCTCAGGCAAGCTTCCTCCTCCTGGGGGAAAGATGTCTACCAGTAGCTCTAGGCAGACCCCCTAAAACAGCCTAGCAACTAGCAGACAAGGAGAGAATCTCATTCACAATAATTCCACCAGACATCTGGGGATTACTCTGATTGGTCTGGACTGGGTCATATGCCCATCTTGAACCTCCTTGCTGCAACTCATGGTCTGAGTCACAGGCCACCTCTAGTATGAACGGTGGATCTGTCCACCCGCACACCCTGGACCAACATTGTAGGAGGAGGTGGTCTCCAAAGGAAAAGTAAGGTAGTCTTCTCCGAAGATGGGGAAATGGGTGCTGGGCACACAAAAAGAAGAGGCATCTCTGTAGAAGGTTCTCACTGAGTGGCAGTCAGTCAGAAACGGCTGGGCAGGAAGGGGTGGGCCGTGAGGTTTGTCTCCGTTGTCTGTCCGTTTATTTTGTTTATTAAATGTGAATGTAGGAAAGGCTTGTTGTTGTTGTTAGTCAATTTTATTGAGGTATAATATAATACAGTAAGTTGCACATACTGTAATTGTCCAGTTTGGTGAGGTTTGAGAAGTGGATACACTCAGATAATCATGGTATAGAAGATTTCTGACACCCTAGAGCTTTACATTGTGCCCCTTCCCAGTCAGTCCTCACACTTAAACTGTGGCCCAGAAAACCACTTACTGATCCGCTTTAAATTACTACGTATTAGGTTTATCTAACTAGAGTTTAATAGTAAATTAATGAAATCTTAATGTATGCACTCTTTTTCGTCTGACTTCTTTTGCTCAACATAGTGTTGTCTGAGGTTGGCTTGTGTTGCCGCATGTATATATAATTCAAGGAATGGCTTTTTTAGCCCCGTCTACAGTCTCCATCCAGGCCAGACCTCCGATGTGCCTTTTACCCAGACAGCTGCAGCCTGAGCTCATTTGTTTAATAACAAGTTAGCGGCACCTACCACGTGCTGGAAGCTGAGAGCATAGCAATGAACGAAAGAGATGAAGTCCTTGCCTTCCTAGAGTTTATAATCTGGTGGGAGAGACGGATAAAAACAAAGAAACAACTAAATACATAATGTGTCCAGTGATGATTAAATACTGTGAAGAAAAATAAATCAGGGTAAGGGAAGATCAGTTGGTACACGTGTGTGCACAGGTGTGTGCAAGTGTGATATTCCATACAGGATGGTCAGGGGAGAAACATTTGAGCAGGGACCTGAAGGAGGTGAGGAGTGAGCCAAGCAGAGATCTGGGTATGAACATTCCAGGCAGAGAGAACAGCAAGTGCAAAGTCCCTGAGGCAGGAGTGAGATTGTGTTTTCAAGGAACAACAAAAGTCCTCCCGGCTCTGAGGGAAGGGGGAGCAGTAGGAGGGCAGGTCAGAGGAGTAGAGGACACAGAGGCAGGTGGTGCAGGGCCTTGCAGGCCACTGTAAGGACTTCGGCCTTTACTCTCCCTAAAATGAGGAGCCACTGGGGGATTCTAAGAAGTGGAAGGACATGATCTGAGTTTGGTTTTAAAAGAGCCATCTGGCAGTGGCTAGGCAATAGATCATAGGGGGCACGGACGGAAGCAGGGGGACCGGAGGAGAGGCTGTTGCAGTTGACTGGGCGGGAGGCGAAGGCGACTGGAGCAGGGTAATGGCAGGGAAAAGGGTGGAATTCTGAATCTATTTTGAAAGAAGAGCCAGTAGAATTGCTGGTGGATTGGTTGTGGGGTGCGAGACAAAGAGAGGAGTCAAAAATGAGCCCAAAGTGTTTTGCCTGAGCAACTGTCAGCATAGTTTCCTTTTCAGAGACAGAAGGATGGCAAGGGGAGCAGTCAGCAAATATTTGAGAACTGACTATGCATCAGGGGTTACGCCTGTGACCAAGCCAGCCTTGTCCTGGAGTTCGGCAAGAGGGACAGACAATAACCCCAAAACAGGTACGTGAACAAGAAGACACCAGCTGGGAGGAAGGCTATGCGGAAGATTAGAGCAGGGTCATGGGAGTCTGCATGTTATTCTAAGAGCAACCAGAACCTACCGGAGCGTTTTCAGCAGAATGACAGGATCTGCTTTACCCCTTAGAAGGCCACTCTGGCCGCCGTGTAGAGAACAGACTGTCGGGGGCACAGGAGACAGGAGGCCGGCGAGAAGGCTGATGACAGCCTCAAGGTGGGAGATGATGGTATTCACATGGAAGAGCTGAGAGAGAAATGGGCACAGGAAATCTGCCTTACTCTCTGCGAGAGACATTTTAGGGGCTTGGTGGCATCACCGTCCCTCTCCAGGGCCTTGGACAGGCCTGCCGCGCCCGGGGACTCTCCACCCCCAGACACTGTCACTTCATCGGTGACTGTTGCTTCTCCTTTGATCCCAGCATCACGGCTTCGTTTCCCTGCAGCCAGCTCCATCTCCAGGTTTTCTCATTTCTTCAGGAGCCACCCCCTCTTGCTCATGTCCTGTTGGTCCAGACCCCTCACCCACTAGTCCTGCTTGTCTCTCTGGTTATGACTTTCCAAATCTTCTCTTGGGGTAGCAAGGAGGGGCTCCCACCTTCACCTCACCCTGCAGCCCCATGTCTGCTTTTTGCCTCTCCATCCTCAAAAACACTCCTGGCCCTCTCGATCCCTCTCCCTAAATCTTAGAGTCAAATAACACCCAGTGGGTGCACAGCATTTTACAGTTGGTGCCATCTGTCCTCCCATTTCACAGCTCAAAAAGCACGTCCTTCAGGGGAGACTCACCAGGGAAGAAGCCTGGCTTCACCTCTTCCTATCTCTGTGACTCTGGGCAAGGCCTGTCACCATTCTGTGCATCAGTTTTCCCAGCTGTGAAATGGGGGTCACAATCTCTGTGGCACGTTTGAGGGGCCCAGCACAGCACCTGGCACACAGGAGTTGCTTAAGAGGTGAGAATTCCCTTCCCTACAGTGACTTACTCGAGCAGGACTTGCAAACTCATGGCCCTTCAGCTGAGGCCAGCCATGGGCTTGTTTTCTTTGGTGGACATTGTGGCTTCTCTGACCTGAATCTGAATGTTTTTAGAAGGGGACACACATTTCCAGTGGGGCCAGATACCTCACCACCCCTTACATTTAAAGAAAAGACCAGATAGCTTCGCATATTTCTCCTACATTTCTGTTTACCACTCAGCCCCTACAGGCCTTGTGGCGACTATTTCCAAGGTGGCCACCACTACATCTTCCATTTCATGCGCTCTTCTTGCCATGTGACCCAGACAGCCCTCCCAATGAGAGGGAAGGTCTGCATTTCCTCCCTTGAGTCAGGGTGAACATGTGCCTACAGGACAAGGGATGCCATGTGACTTCCCCGACTAGGCCACAGAGGGAGACACAGCTTCCACCTGGTTCTCTTGGGACACTTGTCCTTGGGATTCAGCTGCCGCGCTGTGAGGAAGCTCCAGCCACAGGGAGAGGACGCCTGTAGGTTTCCCAGCTGACAGGTCCAGCTGAGGTCTCAGGCAAAGGTAGCAACAAGTGCAGGGTGTGTGAGCATACGGGCAAGGAAGCCATGGGAACAACTGAGCTCTCAGATCGCAACTACGTGAGACTTGCCCCACTGAACCCAGGAAACTCCCAGGAGATAACTATAAAACCACCATTTTTGCTTTAAGCCGAGAAGTTTTGGGTAATTTGTTACTCAGCAATAGACAACTAAAACAGACTCCTTCAGCACAGCCAACAAAGAGAGGAGTTAGAACTCAAACCCAGGACTGTCAATTTCCAGAACTCAAATGACCCACTTCTCTGGCAGTTTCTGTGTCTTCTGTAGCATTTAAGGAAGCAGAGGGTGAGGAGAAGCGTCCAGGACACAAAAACTTCTGAAGAGAAAGGAACTCAGCTAACTACAGCAACGCAGAGCCTCATGACCCATGAAGAGCATGTATTGAGTCCCTGCTGTATACTCCAGTGGGGTGCTAGATGTGTACACAGAGTTGTGAAAGTAATCCAAAGACACAAGTATTCTGATTCTGATTATATCTCTAGCCATCAGTACAGCCTGTACCCAGTAGGTGCTCAATGCATGCTTATTATCCAGGATGAATATAACAATAGAGCTAGGATCAACAGGTCTTGTCCATGGCAATAAGCAGTGTCAGTAGTGATATGTCTCTGAAGAAAAATGAAGCCAGATAAGGGGATAGTGAGCGATGGGGGCTGCTATTTTGGTTTGGGTAGCCCAGGAAGGCCTCTCTAGGGCCGTGACATCTGAGCCGAGGCTGGAGTGAACCGTGGAGCTCTCTAGAGAGGGTCTGGGTGGAGGAAACAGCAGGTGCAACAGTGCAGATATGGGAGCCGGAGGCAATGTGCTGGAGAAAAGGGAGGGAGGAGGAGCAGGGGGAGTGGAGGGAAGAGTCACGTGCCGGGTGTGTGGGCTCGCGGGCCTGGTAAGGATTTTGCCTTTTACTCTGGGTCAAATGGGAAGCCGCTGAAGGAAGGCAGAGGAGTCTAGTGACCTAAACTTCGAAATGGCCACTCTGGACATCACCAGGAATCCCTGCCTCTCTACCTCTCAGGCCCTCCTTCCTCCCAGTGGCAGGAAGGCCATCAGCATCTCTCCGATGGCTCCTGCCAGCTCAGCAACCTTAGAGGGAGGAAAGAACGTTGTTTCCAACAGTTCAGCTGTAGTCCTGAGGTCAAAGCTCATTGGATGGACTTGGGTCATGTGCCCATTCCTGAGCCAATCACTGTGTGCGTGTGGGGGGATGGAGTGTTCTGATTGGCCAGGCCTGGGCCATGTGCCCACCTCAGGAACCAAGAAGTAGAGTGAGGCCTTAGGAGCTGCAAGAACTCAGCATGGGGGAGGGGTCCTCCCAAGGAGAACAAGGGTCCCTTTCTAGAGGCAGGGAGGTGCCAGGCATGGGGTCACGTGGTGGGGGTTGGGGGCAATGCCACCAGCCATCTCATCCTGCTCATTTTAGAGGGAGCATTGTGGTTCTCAACAGCTTTGGCTCTGGATCTAGATTGCCTGGGTTCATATCCCACATCTGTCACTGCCGTCTGGGTGACCTCGAGTCATGTCAGATTCCTAGAAGCAGAGCCCGAGTTGGGGATTCTTGTGCACGTGATTTATTGAGGCTGGGCTCTCAGGAGGAATCTGTGAGGGACTGAGGGATACAGGACAGGACAGCGGAAGAAGCTGGGCAAAGATGTCGGTCTGATAGCAGTTTAGCTTCAGCCTGATCCTGGGCGGGGGGGGCGCACTCTGAAGCATAAATAACCCCGAGGAGTTGTCCCACCTTGTGGCAAGAGAGCCCCGTGTCGGCAATCATTGTCCAAGGGCTGCGTATTAGTTTCTTAGGGCAGCCGTCACAAAGTGCCACCAACTGGGTGGCTTAAGCAGCAGAAGTGTGTTGTCTTACAGTTCTGGAGGCCAGACGTCTGAGAGCAGGGTTGTGCAGGGGCGTGTTCCCTCTGACACCTTTGTGCGTGAGGGGAGGGTCCTTCCTTGCCTCTTCTAGTTTCTCATGGTGGCCGGCACTCCTTGGCACTCCTTGGCTTGTAGACGCATCGCTCCAATGTCCGCCTCTGTGGTCACATGGCCATCTGTCTGTGTCTCAGTCTCTATGTCTCTTCTCCCCTTTTCATAAGAAGTCATGTTGGACGGAGGGTGCATCCTGTTCTAGTATGAATTCCCCTCAACTGATTACATCTGCAGTCACCCTGTTTCCGAATAAGGTCGCATTTTGAGGTACTGGGGCTTAGGACTTCAACATGTCTTTTTGAAGGGCACAGTTCAACCCATAACAGATTCCTTGTGGCAATGGGCCAGCCTTTTGTACCTCTACTGCAGACAGTCATTGCTGAGGGTGTCCCCTGAGGGGAGGGCTTTTGGGGTGAGGTGCTCCTGTTGGCCAAGGACAGTCGTCAGGAGAAAGGGGCAGCCAAAACTCACAGCAGCTGGGGGATAGGTGTACCAGCCAGTAAAGGGGACCTGGAAGTGGCACCCACAGCATCTAAACAGGCGAGTTGTTCAACTTCTCTATGCCTCAGTTTTCTCATTTGGAAAATGGGAGTTGTAGAGTGCCTACGTTAGGGAGAGGTGAAGATGAAAATAATTCATATTCTTGGAACAGTGCCTGACATAGTAAGCGCTTTGGAAATGTTAACTTGTTCTTAATTACTCCTTGGGCCATGGTGGGCGTGGCAGACTCTCTGAGAAGTAGCAGTGTTCTTTCTCAGCTCACTGATTGGCCCCTATTCCTCCCTCCCAGCGAACTCCAAAAAAACCCCAGAACAGTTAGTTCACCACAAACAAAAAGGCAGAGTGAGCCTTTCAAGACCATCCAATCCAGTCCTCCATGACCATTTCACAGATGGGGAAACTGAGGCCCAGCAAGGAACTTACCCAAGTAATAAACGGGAGGCAATATGGTGGTGGTTAAGAGAAAGATTTTAGAATCAGTCAGACTTGGGCTTGAATCCCAGTGACCTTGGGTCAGACCTCTCTGAGCCTCAGTTTCCTTATTGATAAAATGGGTCATCATTATACCTATGGTTGAACATTAAATGACACTCTCTAAGTGCTTAACAATGTCAGCTCCTGTGTCACACTGACCTTATCAAGAAACATGGGCACAGATGTAGCCATTCTGGAGAGAGGGGACTTCTTAGTCCAGGCCCCCAGGACACCCTGGCCTGAAAGGTTTCAGCCCCAGCCCCCTCCCCCTAGCTCTGGCCCCACATGCTGTCTCCCATCTCTGCAGAGGACCCCATCTGGGCCAGGCTGTGGTCCCACCAGGCAGTCGATACAGGTTGCTGTCATCCAGCCCCTCAGCGCCGTCGAGCTGCTTAATTGTGTGAATGTTGGTGCCGCCGCCAAGGCCTTGTTCGTCAGAGGCCTGTGGTCACAGCCGTGCTTGGCTGAGAGGTACATTCATTATGCAGACAGCTTTTATCGAGACTTCCAGAGGGACTGGGGATGAGGAGCGAAGCATGCAGGCACGCCTCATCCCCAGGGTGCAGCAGGCTTCTAGCCTAGGCCGCAGATAATGACAGCAGCGCTCACTCAGGTCTCCCTCTGTGCCGGCCGCTGTCCTAAGAGCTTTAGAGATATCAACTCACGACAGCCCTGTGATGTAGGTAATATGGTTATCATCCTTGTCCCCATTTTACAGATGGGGCAACCGAGGCCCAGAGAAGTGAAGTGACTTGTCCAAGTTCACTCAGAAAACAAGTGGGCCAGCGGCTCCAGGGCCCAGGGGTTCAGCCCCTGCTACGTGCGGCCTCCCAGGATAAGGGTGTTGATAGTAACAATAATAGCTTCCAAGTTTTGTGAGTTGGTGGGAGCTGGGTGTGGTGCTAAGCACCTTTACATGCCTGCTTTATTTCACTCAGGCTCTCTCAGATAGGGATGGATAGCCCCATTTTGTAATGGGCCATTTGGGCTATGGCAGGTGAAGGCACTTGCCAAGGCCACACAGCTGATCAAGGAAACAGCTGTTTTGTTTTTTTTAACAAAGGCCTGTCTGTCTCCAAGCCTAGGCTCTTAACCACCCCCACTGCCGTCTTCCACTCTTGCTGTCTGGCTTCAGGGACATCACTGCCCCTCTCTGGGCTTCAGTGCACTTTTAATGCATCAGTGAGTCTTTTCTTCAAGCCCACGGCCTAGACTGGGGTTGGGGCTGGTGCGGGTACAAAA
This sequence comes from Equus quagga, assembly GCF_021613505.1. NCBI lineage: Eukaryota > Metazoa > Chordata > Mammalia > Perissodactyla > Equidae > Equus > Equus quagga. The sequence continues at coordinate 102,815,770 of NC_060267.1, read as the reverse complement.
GAGGGAGGGGATGCCATGTCTGTGCCGTCAGGGTGTCAGACACCTGCTTCCAGCCCTGCAGCATTTCTCCCGGTGAGCACAGACATTCTGCAACATGATGGCTGGGGGGCTTGTTAGCAAGGCTGGTGCCAGGCCCAGAAATTCTGATTCCGGAGGCCTAGGGTGGGCCTGGCAACCTGCATTTAAAGAGACTCTCGGGATTCTGGTGCACAGCGTGGAATTAGATTCTGGACTCCCCGCTCTTAATTAAAAAGCCTTATGAAGAGAACACGTTCTCTATCCAAAGACCCAAGAAGGTTATTTTAATCATTTAACAAATTAATTCAAAATTAAACAAGTTTTAAAAATGATAAAAGTAATATGTGTTCACGTTAAAACATTCAAATGGCGGGGGGGCGGTGCGGGCGTCACTTTTGGCTCCTGTCCCTCCCACTCTGCCTTCTGTAGCTGCCCAAGGAAAACGGTTCTCCAGTGCTTTCTGATCGCCCACTCGGAGCCAAGCCCCGTGCTGGGCACTGGGGGCGGACAGACGTGGTCCCTGCAGAACCAACGACAAGAACCTTGGCAGTTAACGTTTCCTGAGTGCTTACAATGGCCAGGCCCGATTCTGATCCTTATAACGGTGCTTTGGGGTGGTACTATGATTATTCCCCTTTTATAAAAGAGGAGAATGGAGTTTATTGCCCAAACCATGATTTCCCAAAGTTTATCCAAGTTCAGCCTATACCAGAGGCTCTTGGACCAATCATGTGCGATGCAGATCCCTGGGCTTCCACTCACCAAGCTTCCCGGAGCGGGGCCAGGAGCCTGCATTTTTACGCACACACCACGCATGGCTCTGACCCCTGCTCTGTTTTGAGAGCCACTGCCCCAGCTGTCTTGGGAGGTGGGAGCAGATAGTGGGACTTTGAAGAGGAGGGAAAGCAGCCCTGGGAGGTGGCCAGCCAGGGCAGAGGTGCAGTGGGACAGAGCTGGCCTGGGTTCCTCCCAAGTGGTGTAGCTCAGGCCCAGTCCAAGCCTCCCCTCCCTCACCCCGAGGCTGCTTGGCCCTGGCCCCCTCCTCCCCAAGAGGTGCAATTATCCCAGCCTCCAGCCTCCGGGCGATCCCAGCTGCTGCTGTTATATCTTATTAGTCAAGTGGAACATTAATTAAATGTGAGAATAATAGACCCAGAGACGAAAAAAATCGTAAAGCCAGAGGAAGAAAAGAAGTCCCTTCACAGGGCTCTGCAGTGGCTGGAACCCTTGATTGTGTGACAATGAGGAAGGCTGCCACCCTGCCGTTCTGACTCTGCCAGGTGACTCAAGGCAGCAGGGCTTTGGATGTGTGCGTGGGGTGGGGTGCGGGGGCATAGAGGTGGTGAGTGCAGGGAGCCGGGAGAAACCAGGGTCACCCGGGCCACCATGGGGCTCCATGGGGCAGGGGCACGAGAAGGGCCACCATACCGGGATAAACCAGACCCTGGGGGGAAAAGGAGAAAGTCCACCCCATCCTCATCCTCCTGCCAGCTTCCCCTGGTAAACTTCTATTCATTCCTCCAGGCCCAGCCCAAAAATCCCCACCTCTGGGAAGCAGAGTTAATGCTTGCCTTCTCCTGGCTGTGGCAGCACTGCCTGCTGCTCTCTGTCACAGTTTGGGTTCCTATTCCCATGTCTGTTCCCACCACTCACAACCAGACCAGCACAGACTAGAGCAGTGTTTCCCACTTCAAGGGCCTCTGAACACGATCTGGCCCTGAACAGGTGTTGATGACCATTTGTCGGAAGAACGAATGTGTTTTGCCGAGACAAACCCAGGGCTGGTCAGCTCTGGTTTCAAACTCCTCCTTTCAAATTAAGTCTGGCTCCTACATCCAGCTGGTACAAAAACAAGTAGACTAGAGTTGTTCGAACTTCTTTAAAAGTGACATTCAAGGTCCTTTATGACCTCACCCTAACCTACTTCTTCTGCAGGGCTTCTTGAGGATGCTCCTGGGCCACCTGTGTCAGAATGAGCAGGGGTGGCACCCCAGACCTACTCAGTCAGAATCTCAGGGGGTCTGAGGACCCCCAGTCTGCAGACAGTGCCGGGGAGTGCGATGAGGTGGCGATGGGCAGGGCATGTACGGAGCCCAGATGGTGGAGCTCTGTGGAAACCAAAACCGGAGTAGCCGTGCCTCTCGCCAGCCCCCCGGGCTGCAGTTTCCTCCTTCGCCAGCAGTCATTATCTAAATTAAACAGTGCTCGCAATGAAACAGTGAGGTTATTACACACTCCGCTACCTCCTGGCAAAGCCTCTAATTGACTCAGCCATCCTGAGAAGGCACCAAGAGCTCCCACCCCGCCAGAAGGGAAGGTCTTGGAAGCTGGAAGGTAGCTCGGCAAAGCGCCTACCTGCCTCACTTTGCCGGGGCCCTAGAGTGGGAATACTGCCCTGGCAGGTCTGGGCGGCGGCAGGGGGTCAAAGTCGAGCCGCACAAAGAGCCCCCCCCCCGGCTGGTCTTCCTTGCCTTCCTGGCTTTGTGCCGACACACCTGCCACGGGTTGGCAGGGGGCCTTCCCAACCAGCCCAGCCCGGGGGGCTTGGGCCCCTCCACGGCCGAGTTTCATGACCGCCTGCATGCTCCGTGCACCCTCACAGCCCCGTACCCCTCTGCCGTTTCAGTCCTCTGTCCCTCGACTGTCCCTCCTCTCATTTCCCCAGCTGATAAAGTCCACCTTACATCACCTCCTCTGTAAGACTTGCCCTAACTATCCCCACACCTCTGGCAGAAGGAGCTTCTCCGCCCCCTGTGCCCCCGAGGTCCTCACAAGGACCAAGAGAAGAGACGCTAACATTTACTGAGCACTTACTATATGCCAGGCCCTCTGTTTCCTGTCTGGACCCTCACTGCTTTAGGCCCCATGTCCCACTCTTTCCAGCCGGGGGAGGGGAGTGCAGTTTTCTGAGGTGGCCTCAGGAGGTCTCTGGGTGCTCCAGTTTGATGTGAGAAGTAGCAAAATGATCCCCATATTCCAGGAAACAGGATATGGCCCAAGAGGCCCAAGCAAGGGGATCTGGCAGTGAGGACCCAGGGATCACAGACCGCAGGACCAATGACTACAGAGTGTGCAGGACAAGGCCAGTGTGAGGGAGAGATGGTGTGGCAGATTATATTTTCAAGGTGGCCACCAACTCTCCAGTCACAGGCTCACATTGCAAGGAGATGTTGACTCTCTTTTCATGGAGGGGTTTATGTTCCCCTCCCTTGAGTGTGGCATGTGACAATAGCACAAGGATGCTGTATGACTTCCAAGGCTGTCGTAAAAGGTGACACAGTTTCAGCCTGGCTCTTTTGGGTCATTTGCTCTTGGAACCCAGCCACCATGCTGTGAGGGAACCCAGGTGACCTGGATAGGCCCCAACCGATGCCAGCATCAGCTGCTGACTGCGGAAGCCTTCAAGAAACCTCCAGCCTCACCGCCGTCTGACTGCAACAGCACGAGAGTCTGGAGCCAGAACTGCGTGGCGGGGCCCAGTCAGCCCCCAGAACTGTCCAAGAGAATAACAGATTGTTCTTGTTGTAAGCACTAAGTTTTGGGGTGATTCCTTGTGCAACAATAGAAAACCAACACAAATGAGGATTCTGGGGATTGAGTAGTAGGGGCAGGAAGATTCTGAAATGACCAAGATTAAGTTTCCACTTCCTGGTAGAAAGGGAGCTCGAAATAGAAATGAAGTTCCAATCTAAAAAGTCAGAATTTTTGCATATTTGGCTTTTAGACTGGAAGTCATATCCTTTATGCCAGCTGTGGTAACCACTATGCCACCGGGCTGTCCCCTGAGCTTCAGTCTTGATAGGGGTAAGAATCCCCCTTGCAGGATGGTTGTGCCAGGGAAGAGGGAGAATTCCAATTCCCCTTTTCCACTTCTGGTTCTTAAGGCTGATCAAATAATTAAAATGACATAAGACAGGTTAGCAGGAGAAAATCAAACAAAATTTAATTAATATGTGTACACAGGGAATTCACATAGCATGAAGAATTCCAAAGACAGTCAGGCAGGATGAAGTATATATGTCTTTCTGCACTAAGAAGAGGGAGATAGAGGTCTGAGACTTCAAAGGAGGAGAAGGCAATTTACAAGAAGATAAAAAGAGTTAATATTTGGTAGACAATGGGACCCGAAAGAGATCTTTTGATAAAATGGCCCTTGCTAGATGCCCTCCTGCCTACCACACCTAGAATGATCTATGGTAATAGCTCCTTTCTGGGACAGGCCCTTCTGTCTTAAATTCTTTTAGGCAATTTGGGGGAAGGTCAAATATTCTTCCTGAGTCTTCTGAGCCTTGATTGTCTTCAACTCAAAATAGTCAGCATACCAGCGTGGCGCATCTTGGGGCAGCCTGTCCTGAACTCCATCAGTTGTAAGGACTTAAGGAGATCAAGCATGTGAAGTACCTGGAATTCACCTGGCACTCCTGGGTGCTACCCCCCTGCCCTCGGCTGAGCACAGGTGGTGGAGCGCCCTGGCCATCTCTCTTGCCACCTCTCTGTCTCCACTCCAGGGTCGTGCTGATGCCTGGAAACTTGTATGCAGCTCCTGGGGACATATACACTCCCCCTCCCTTCTCCTTTGCTGCTGGAGTGAGGTGATCGATGGCCAGCCCTGCCCGGATGAGCTCTCTGCTCATTATTAGTGCCTGCCACCTCCGCCTCCTTCCTCTCCAAGGACAGCTCAGTAGGTACTAATTCAGGACAGGAAAGAAACAGCCAGAAATCTGCTTCTCATCCCATCCCCTACACCCCCATTTGCCCAGAGCTGGAGACCTGGCTGCTCGTACTGCCCACTTCAACAGGGCAGAGCCCGAGTGGACGCTAGACCTTCCCCGGCAGGGAGTCTGAGGTTTCTGGCCAGTCACCTCTTCTCCTGGTCATTTAGCCTAAACTTTTCCCATTAGTCCAGGTAGACCGACTGTGCAATGACCAGGCACTTTATATGTACATCTCAACCCATCCCCGCCAGATCCCTGTGGTAGGCCCTATAACAAGGCCAGTTGTATAGAGGAGAAACTGGGGAGCAAATAAGTCACTTTTCCTGGGGCGCAGTGGGGCTAGAATCAGTCCCGTCTGACTCCCAGAGCTCCTTACCCTCAAGGGCTATCAAAATAGCCTCCAAATTCAAGCCCTGTCTTGTCCAGTGCTCGACAGAAGAAATCCTGTGATGCTGATAGAGAGATAGACAAATAGACCTATTCATTCACTCACTGAGCACCAGTGAAGTATCAAGCTCTGGTTCAGGTGAAGGGGATAGAGCAATAAACAAAAGGAAGACCTTGTCCTCACAGAGTTTACAATCTAGTGGCCCAGAGAGGCGACGTCGCTTGGCTGAGGTCACACAGCCAGTAAGTAGCCATATCTGTGGGCCAACCAGAAGAAGAGGAGTGGTCATGGGGAAGGTCCCGTCTGATAACCCAGGGTCAGGCCAGCCAAGGCTTGGCGGGCAGCAGCTGCTTTGGCAACACACCGGCCAGGGTTTCAATCCCACTGCTGCCACATCCTTGCCTTGCAACCCTGGGCAAGTCATTTCACCTCTGAGCCTCTCTTTCCTCCCGGGCAGAATGGGGATGGTAAGGCCCATTGCGAGATATTTGGGAGGGTAAAATGAGATCTGGCGAGTGCTAGGTGATGCGGGCTCAGCGAGGACTCGAAAGAAAGATTCTTGGACTCTCAAGGCCTGGTAGTACTGCTCCTTTATTCAGAGAATAGCATCGGGACGAGACCCGCGGGCAGTGAAGGGCTGCAGTGGGGTGAGGGTAGGGTTAAACTTATAAGACAGAAGTATGTGAGTGATTTTTTTACAAGACAAAGGAAAGACCATGTAAAAAAGTCATTAAAATGGTATCAGCGCAGGTGGGGTCTGGTCATCCTGTGGTTGTATTAACTTTAGACATGAATCAGGTCAGGAGTCCTATTGGCGTGTAGGCCAGAACGCCTTGGGCTTCTCTCCCCGGGGCAGCCTTGATCCTCATCACTAGGGACTGGCTCTTCCTCTTCCCCTTCCAGTGGGGGTTTCAGTCTTCTTCTGCTTCCTCTGTGTGGCCAACTTGGCCTTGGTCAACCCTAATGAACTTGGAAGAGATTCGGAAATACTGTGGCCTGATCAGCCACCTCTGCTTCCTGTACCCTCATCAGTTCATTCCTGGGGATCTGGGGCATGGAGGGGCATGGAGTGGCAAGACTTTAGTGTAGGTAGGCAGACTAATGGTAAAAAGTTACAGCACAGGGGCTGGCCCGGTGGCCGAGTGGTTGGGTTCGCGCGCTCTGCTGCAGGCGGCCCAGTGTTTCGTTGGTTCGAATCCTGGGCGTGGACATGGCACTGCTCATCAAGCCATGCTGGGGTGGCGTCCCACATGCCACAGCTAGAGGGATCCACACCGAAGGATATACAACTATGTACCGGGGGCTTTGGGGAGAAAAAGGAAAAAAGTGAAATCTTTAAAAAAAAAAAGTTATAGCACACAAAGCACAAATTATAAAAGAAGAGATTAAAAAGATAACTCTGGTAGTGTGGGAAGAATGGATTAGAGGGGGTGTATCCACAGCTATTGCCACAATGATGTTGCAACAAACCGCCTCAAACTCAGTGGCTGAAAACAATGATCATTTTTTTCTCACAGGTCTGCAGATCAGTTGGGGTGACTCTGCTCTACATGTCTCTCATCCTTCTCCCAGGAGCAGTGGGTGAATTGAGGCATGTTCTCATGGCAAAGGCAGAGGCACAAGAGGGCAAGTCCTAGGCTTGGAAGTGGCCCACTTCTGCTCTATTCCATTGGCCAAAGCAAGTCAATGGCCAAAGCCAAAGTCAAGGGGCAGAGAAATCCATTCCACCCTTGATGAAGCCGTGGCAAGGGTCTGGCTGCAGGAAAGGGTAAAGAATTGGGAGCAATTCTCCATATACCACAAGAAGTGGGGAGGTAGTGCGTCCAGTTAAGAGGTGTCTGCAGACATCCAGGTGAGCAATAATGATGGACCAGAGTGGTAGCAGAGGAAGTGATGAGAAATATCTGTTGGATGAATGAACACTCATTCACTTGCTATGGTCTGAATGCTTGTGTCTCCCCCAAATTCCTATTTTGAAATTCTAATGCCCAATGTGATGGTATTAGAAGGCGGGGCCTCTGGGAGGGGATTAGGTCATGAGTGTGGAGCCCTGATGAATGGGATTAGTGCTCTTATAAAAGAGACCCACAGAGTCCCCTTCCACCATGTGAGGACACAATGAAAAATCTGCAATCTGGAAGAGCACCCTCATCCGACCATGCTGGAACCGCGATCTCAGACTTCCAGCCTCCAGAACTGTGTGAAATAAATTCCTGTTGTTTATAAGCCACCCAGTCTGTGGTATTTTATTACAGCAGCCCAAACGGTCTAAGACACATCTCGACCATTAATTTCACTCCTGAGAATTCACGCTAAAAACATAATCTAAAAAGTGAAGATGTTCATTGCAGCACTGCTTATAATAATGAAGTGCTGGAAACTATTTAAATGTGCGTGAAATGTAACCCCTGATTGCTAGGGCCTTAGAGAGTATAGCAGAAAGAGACTGGCCTTTGGATTCAGATAGACCTGATTTCAAATCTCGGTTCTACCACTTTTGAGATGTGTGACCCTGGGTAAGTCACTTCACCTCTCTGAGCCTTGGGTGTGAAGGAAGGAAAGGAAAACTCATAACTTTATAGAGCAGGACAGAGAGAGGGCACTGTGTCAGGAAGGGCTTCCTAGAGAAGTAGGACTGAAGGCGGGGAAGGAGAGGCAGAGGGAGAAGGTAGGCACCCTCAATGGAAGGGGTGGTACGGCTAAAGACCTGCTGGCAGGAACAATATGGCACGTCTGGGGAAGTGGGGAAACTGTAGGATTGGAGCAGAGATATCTGGGACAGGAGTGGTAGAGACGAGGTGGGGAGGAGGCGGGGGCCTGACCACAAAAGATTCTGAATTCTGGGCCTGGTGACAGAGGATGTGGGGCAAGGTCAGCGAGTTGTAAGTGTGGCCCCACTTTGGGATTGACTCTGGCTTAATGGGCTATGATCCAACAGTGCCTGTTCTGGGGTCACCCCTTTTGGACCACTGGACATTTTTCTTTTGTTTAAAATATAGGGCATTATGTTGTTAATGGGCTTCCCTTCCTTTTTAGTTTTAGGGAACCAACAGACACTGGGTGCCCTGCCCATTAAACCACTTAGTTGGCACTTGATGTCATTGTCCCATTCACCTGCCCTGTGTGTGTCTCTGAATGTGTTTGTCTCTGTATCTATGACTCCATATGTTCGTGTGTACCCTTGTGTGTTCTTTTATGTCTGTCTTGTGTCTCTGTGTGTCCTTGTGTGTCCCTGTGTGTGTCTATATGTCTTTGGTGTCTTTGTATGTGTCCCTGTTTGAGTACTTGTATGTGTCTGGGTCTCTGGTGTCTGTGACTCTGTGTCTATGTGTGTCCCTGTTGAGTGTTCCTGTTTGTCTGTCTTCATGTCTCTGTATGTCCTTGTGTGTGTCTGAGCCCTCGTATTAGTCTCCACATGCCTGCATCTGTGTGTGCTGAATGTGTGACATCTTCTCCACCACCTTCCCCGCACCCTAGCCCCTGCCCATTCCGTCCCGCCTTAGGAGACAGCAACCCTGGCCTCTGTCCAGCAGGGACCCGCCTGGCAGCTCAGCATACAGGCCTGCATCCCAAGCCCACGGTAGAAGTGTCACAGCTTTGTAAGGAGAGCTTGAAACCCAAGCCCCCATCATCCTGCCGGCTGTGGAGAATCCATCTGCGATTTCTCTGCATACAAGCTGAAAGATGACTGCTGGGAACAGCGCAAGGAGCGCTTCTCTCTCCGCGTGACTCCAACCAGAATTTATTAAACTTTCTTTTATTAATTTCTTTTAATTTCCCCACCTGTTGGACTTGAGTGGCTCATCAGTCATGGAGCGCCTTCAGTGTGAAATGCATCCTCAGTGTTGCCACCCGACATCCAGCCACACCCGTTCCCCCAGAGCAGGCAGTGCCCCAGTGTCCGGTACCCACCCTCAGGCTGTGTCCCTGAGGAGACCACGCTTATCCTTCATCAGATTGTTGTCATCACACCATTCCTCTCTCTGCCTGTGGAACATTGGCTATAATTGCATTTGGCCGGATGTAGACTGTGGACGAGGGGACCTGAGAGCATGTTCACAGGGATGGGGTCTTCAAGTTTATTGTCAACAGGGCATTCAGAAACTCTTTGTGCCAGATCCCTCTATTTGACCCTCTGGATCCGCTTTCCCACCTTCCTCACCCTGCTCCATGCCTGGGAAGCCAGCCTTTATCAATAGCTCCCTTGGTTCCTGATATTCTGTTGGGTTTGGCCAATGGAGAGTCTGAGATCAGAGGGTGGAAGAAAGAAGATGTGTATTTAATCCCCTGTCTCCCTCTCTGTGAGGCCCCTCAACTGAAGGTTACAGCTCCTGTCAAGACCCTCTCCACCCAGCCCCCTTTCTTTGGGTTCTGGTAATTGCTGCCTCCTTTCACCTCTTTAGCTTAGAGGTGCTAAAAGATCTCCTCTTGTCCGCCCTGGCTACTGCACTGTCCCTTGTGCACTCTGCCCATACTTTTATCGATAGTCCTTTTATTACATTATCCTCAAATTATCCAATTTGAGGATGCCATCTATTTCCTGGCAGGACTCTGACCCACACACTCCTTCTCCCCAGACCATAAGCAGACACACTTTTATTGTTTTAAATTAAAAAAAAAAAACACCTTAACTATATTTGTTTCTGATGACAAAGGTGCCCATTGGGGAAAAGTTGGAAAATAAATAACTGTTATTTATCAGGCAAGCACGATGCCAGACACATTCCGCATTTCCGCACAACACCCCTGTGAGGTATGTTTTACCACCCTATTGGACAGATGAGGAACCTGAGGCTCAGAAATAGGAGGCTACTTGCTCACAGTCACATAGCAAGGAAGTGGTGGGCCTAAGAGTGGAAACCAGGTCTATGAGAGTCCAGAGTCTTTTCTGTAGCCCTGACCCCCTCCTCAGAGGCTCGAGCATCATTCATGACAGTCCTGAATAGCTCTCTCACCCCAAAGCCAATAAAGGAAAGTCAATTTGCTGCAGCCAGCTTGGCCCTCAGAGCAGCCCTGGAGATGGGGCCAGACTCAGCCTTTGGCACGGCCAGACACAGGATGCTTGTGATGCCTCTCTACCCAAGCTGTGGGATAGACTTAGGAGCAGCCCTTCCTTGTGATTTCTGCCCCCAGGATCCATGCCCTAGATCTGTGCCCACAAGTGACTCCTGGCTAAGTGCTGATAGAGGCATCAGAAATGGCGAGGGCTGGGTGGGTCTGCAGGGAGGGAGCAAGTTTCCTCCACTTGGACAGCCTTACTTCTCCACCTGCACGTGGTGTCCCCTCCTGAGTGCCCTAGCCCCTCTTCTCCAGCTTTTCTAACATTATCCATTCTTCAGAGTCCCAGTCAGCCCCATTTCAAGTTTGACTAGACATCTCCAGTCCACAGAGACATCTTTCCACATGACACATCATTGATGCTTTGTGTCTTGGCACATAATTGTTCTCTAATGTTAATATTGTTTTTGTCTTGTCTCCCAGCTGCCCTGGGAGCTCCACAGGGCAAGGAACCAGTTCACTTCTATCTCACTCACTCACTTACTCATTCATAGATTTAATCACTTATTTATTCGCTCCTTGACTCACTCTTTCATTCATTCACTCAATCACCTAATGCATTATTATCCTTATAAACTTCTGGCCTCCTTTTGGCCACATATAGATGAGACAAAGGTAAATGATGCATCTTTTGAAAGTCCAGGTCAGATGTTGTCCACAGGCTGAGTCCCATGACCCTGACCTTGTGAATGACCTTGACTTGCTTTGTCCTCTCAGAGACTCATGAGACTTTGGGTCTCTTCCCCATAGGGACACTTCTCATGTGGAATTGGAGATCTCCCTGTAAGGTATAGAATATGTCAAAAAGTGACCAGGGCTGGTTGAGTCAGAAGGTAGAGCAAGGCTCCTGGCCCCCTCCACCCTCCTGACCAGCTACATTTTCAACATCTGTGTAACATGGTGGTTAAGAGTCAAAAACTTGGTGTTTCATCTGGCAACCTTGGGCAAGCTGCCAACCTCCTGGGTCTCAGCTTTCTCATCTAAAATGGGGATACCGTAACACTTACATCATTCAACTTAAAAAAAAATTATTTAAAGATTGGCACCGAGCTAACATCTGTTGCTAATAGTTATCTTTTTTTTCTTCTTCTTCTTCTCCACAAAGCCCCCCAGTACATAGTTGTATATTCTAGTTGTAGATCCTTCTAGTTCTGCTATGTGGGATGCCGCCTCAGCACAGCCTGCTGAGCGGTGCCATGTCTGCGCCCAGGATCCAAACTAGTGAAACTCCAGGCCGCTGAGGCAGAGCATGCGAATCCAACCACTCGGCCATGGGACCGGCCCCACATCCTTCAATTTTTATAAGGATTTAATGTAATAATTCATGGAAAATACTTTGCATAAAGACTAGCATGTAGTAACCAATTAGTTGGCTGAATTTTTTTTTGTTATTATTAATGTTTAAGCATTATCATCATCCTCATTTTACAGAAGGAAAACTGAGCCCTGAGGCCCCCCAGTGAATTAGTGGTCAAGCTGGTGCTGGAACACAGGCCTTCAGAGTTTGAGGCAGGGGTCAAGGCAGGGGAATTTGCTTTTGTGTCATGTGGCCCCTCTTTCCTGCCCTCGCATGGGATGAGCCGTGGCCCAGCCCTGGGATCCCTTCACTTCTTTGAGTTTCATCTGTTAGTCATTAGGTTGCAAGTGATAGAAAGGACAGCCCAAACTCACTTAAACAAAAAAGGAACTTATCAGCTCCATCCAGTGATATGTTCAAACAACGTCATGGAATACCAGTTACTTTCCACGTCCTGCTTCAACTAACTTTGCGGTGCCAACATTCATAAGCAGAAGCTTCCTCTGAGATGACAAAAATGGCCCCCAGCAGCTTTGGGCTTACATCCCACAACCCGAGTGTGAAAGGAACACCTCTGCCTGTGTAATTTCAGTAAAAGTCTCAAGTTTGAGTCTCATTGGCCTGGCCTGGTCTTACCTCTGTCGTTGAACCCTTCCCTGTAGCAGGGGAGACTCACACCCTGACTGGCCAGGTCTTGGTCACACAAGTCTCAAAGTGGTGCCAGCCCCACAAAACCAACAGGCCCAAGGGCAGGGGAGGGTGGTTCTCCTTTGTAAACCCCAGGTCCTGTCATAAGGAGAAGAGGGGACTGGAGGCTGACCAGACAAAACTAATAGTTGCATGTACAAATGAGAATAAGAAGACTTTCTTTCAAGTTTCTTGTAAGAATTATTGGTGATCACGTAGAGAGAATTTCTGGAAACTTCGGGCCCCTACATGGGGTTCTTTTTTTCTTATTGTCTTTGATAGCCATTTGACCCAACTGTATCTCTCTCTCTCTTTTTGTTTTTTTGGTGAGGAAGATTGGCCCTGAGTGAATATCTGTGCCAATCTTCCTCTATTTTGTATGTGGGACGCCACCACAGTATGGCTTGATGAGAAGTGTGTAGGTCCATGCCCGGGATCCAAATTCATGAACCCCAGGCTGCTCAAGTGGAGTGTGCGAACTTAACCACTATGCTACCTGGTTGACTGCCCCGCTGCATTGTATCTCCTTACCCTTCCCAGTCCTCAGCATTCCTCTTCCAACCTCTTCCCTCCCTTCACCTCTCTTTCCTGAAATCACAGCCAAGATCTTCCAAGATCCCAGTACAGAGGAGGAAGACTTATCAGTCAGGATTGCAAACAACAGAACCCAACTCTAGCTAACTTAGTTGAAATGGAGCATTTTTTGGCTCAGCAAGAGACCAAAGAGGCCAAAAGGAGGGCCTTGCATGGGTCCAGGCAGCAGGGACTTATCAACTATATTGTCCCAGTGCTGTCACTACTATTGGTATGAATGTCCCTCCAATAACTCTGGCATCTCTCCACCCAAGAGTCTAAGTCTCGGGAGAGAGGAGGCTCCAAAGGCCACGCTTGGGCCACTTGCTGACCCCTCGCACAGGGAGGTGGGGCAGTGCGGCTGGTATCCCGTCAAGGCTGCGCTGGATGGGGATACGGCAATTCCCCAGGAGGAAAGAGGGGTCCTTCTGCTTACTGGACATCAAAGGGTGGATAGAGGCAGCCAAAGCACAACGGCTTCCACTCCAGACGCACAAGCGGGTTCTCATGGGGCAATGACAAGGAGCACTTGGACTCTCAGGAGGGACAGTGGGCATCTCATTGGGCTTAATTGAAGATCTTTGTCAGCACCCCCTGGGCCCCTCCCTTTCCATCTGTTGTCACCCTGACTCATGGCCCAGTTAGTGGCAGATTAATACCTGCCCCCCGACTTGCAATATTCAGGGTGCAGTCTCCATGTATTCTGAGGACAAGCTGTAATTAGCCCGGAACATCGGGATAGAGCCTGCTTGTGGCTGACAGCAAGACAAATATACCTAAATGGCCAAGGTGATTTGGAGCTGGTTTTCATTTTTCTCCTGCAATAAGAGAAACAATAGCAGGGTGGGGCCTCTTGTCTCCGGCGGGCCTGGTGGATGACGAGGTGTCTCATCCGCCAGCGACTGTGGCTCATAGGCGGCAAGCCGTCTACCCCCTGCCCGCACCCTGGCCCACCCGGAGTACTTCTGTCCTCATCAGAGTTAGCACGCATCCTCTCAAAATGATCCAAAGATAAGCTTTATGATATTGCAAAAGTCAGAGTCTCACTCTTTCTCTATTACGGGCTTTGAGACATCAGATTCAGAGTTGAAGGGTAGCTTCAGATATTTTTTCTTCCCCGAAATACTTTCTATTAAAAATAAAAGTTCCTTTAATTTAGTGAGGAGAAGAGGCAACCTAAACATCAAAGAGAATTTTGCAAAAGGAAGAAAAAAATTCCCCATATTTGTCACCATCCTAACACATTAGCTATTTTCATCTGAACACATCCTCTTCCAGCAGGGTAGAACGGAAAAGCTTTGGAATAACACAGACCTGAGTTCAAATCCAAGTTCCTCTATTTCTCGGCTCTGTGACTTTGAACAAGTCACTTCACCTCTCTGGGCCTTGGTTTCTTTCCATAGGCAGAGTCATTTTGACCTCCTAGGGCTGTGTGGACTAAATGAGAAAACGCGCTCAGAGTACCCAGCTTCTGGTCCCTCACACCACTCCTCATCTGTCGTTCCTTTCCGGTGCTCGCCTTCTCCTGAGCACCCACTGTGTGCTAAGCTCTGTGGGAGATGAACACACACTCTGTCCTCAAGGAGATTCATTCTGTGACATTAATACATGTTAACTTACCAGACTGGTAGAGAACAGAGTTTGGAAGAGCAAAGTAAGAGCAGGTAAGTTTCAAAGGAGGCAGTGAGGATGCCCTACCCATGGGCAGAGCCTTAGATCTAGAGCCATGTTCCCTCACCATTTGGGGTCACCGGTGATCAACAAGACCCTAGGATGATCACTAGACTTCACCCCAAACTAAGACAGATACAGGTGCCACACATGTACACATTGACCCGTATACCTGGGCACAAACACACATGCAGACATACATGCGTACACATACGTGCACATGTACACACATACACAAGGCATAGCTGTGCATGAATGTGTGCACACCATGCAGACACGGACCATGCATGTGTACACACATATGCACAAGGTGCACTTGCAGATGCAGAGACATGTGCACAAACACATACATGCACATGCTGCATGTCATCCAAATGCATCAGACAACACTCTCCAGAAATTGCTCCTGTGTATCCAGCTCCAGGCCAACCCTATGAGTTGGTGGCGTCCCTGCAGCCCCTGGTGCCCTCCCTGAGCATGAGCTCCACTCAGCAAGCTCCAGCTGGGCAGAAAATGGCTCTTTGGAAACAATCTGGACCACACAGACCTGCAATTGGCCTCTCAGCATGAATGTAAGACCTCATAGAGGGCACAGGGCCTGGTTTGGTGGGGGCTTTCAGCTTCCGCTTGTCAGCCCAGACCATGAGTGTGGAAGCCTGGCCTGGCCCTGAGCCCAGACAGGGGCAGACTCTGCCTGGCGTCTCACAGTGAGTGGGCAGCCTCAGCAGTTGACATTATCCATCTCTGGACCACGCTGCTCTGGGGAGGGGAGGTGGTGGACAAGTCATCTCTTCTCAGGAAAGGGAAAGGAAGCAGGACCTTGAACAGCATTGGCTCACTTGCTTCCAGTTTTGCTTATCCTGATTCTCCCCATCCTTCAGGGCCTGGCATCTGCCCCTCCACCTCTAGGAAGCTTTCTCTGATTACTCTGGCCTTCGGGTATCTCCTTGTGCACCTCCAAGACTGCTCTCCACATTGTCTGTTCCTTCTTGTGGTAAATATCTTGACTCTTTCATGTGTGTCCGGAGATGATGGAGGGAGGCTGCCCTTGTGCCCTCTCAGCTCACAGGGCAGGAACAGGCAGCTTGTGCTTACTCACTCTATGCTGAATGCATTCATTCGTGTAGCCATTCATTCAACAAATCTTTACTGAGTGCCAGCTATGCGCCAGGAACTGCATAAACAGCGGGGAACAAGAAGCTGTCCTCATAAAGCTGAGGTTCTGGTTTGGAAGGTAGATAATAAACAAGGAATAAGGAAATAAATACCTAATTGCCCTTAACGATAAAGGCTGGGAAGGAAGAGAGAGTGTGATGGCCACCTATTGCAGGTAGGGTGGTCAGAAAAAGCCTTCTGGCATGTCCTTTTATCCAAGGCAGCTCCAAGACCTGTCCAACAAGACATCCTTGACCCCACAGCCTGGATCTATGGCCCTACTTCAAGGCTTCTGAGCACACGGTACAGTGTAATGTGATTTATATGGACACATCCTTCTCCCTTCCCAGACCGCTAGCATCTTCAGAACAGTGTTCCTGTCTGGATCCTGTCAGTGACCTCTAAAACTTTACACACAACCTGCCCAGGGGATGTTTATTAAATGAAGGAATAAACGGGCATTTGCAGTGGGCCCTAAAGAATGAGTAAGTGGCCCGCAGGTAGCAGGAGGTGACGAGAGGGGCAGAAACATGGGGGTGTGAAATTGCACAGTGTGTTTGTAGAATGGGGTTTCATTGGTTGATGTTGGGGGGAACAGGGCCTGGAGTAAGAGTAGAGCTGGCAGGAGAGGAGCCTGGATTGTGCCCAAATTCCAAAAGGCCTTCAATGCCAGGCTAAAGATTTGGTCCTACAAGCAGCACGGAACCGCGCAAGGTTTACCATCCCCTGGCACCTATCACATTGCCTATGAGGACTGGGCGCTGAATAAACGTGCATGGAATCGAAGGGTCCTGGAGGGAGTGGACTGAGTGCTTCTTTGCCAGCAGCTGGGCAGTGACCAAGGGTGGCTAAGTGGAATCAAAGTAGCAGCTGCCAGGAGGACTCTCTTCCCATCACAGTGTCTGAAATCCCTCCATTAGAGAGTCATTTATTAGGGGCTTAATGTTATTTGAGGGCAGGGCTCCTCCAAGTTTCCAGAAAAGACTATGCTCTCTTAATGGCAATTTACTGCCAACAAGACCAGGACAAGATCCTGAGGGTGGGGATGGGACATGGGGTGGAAGGTAGAGCCCACTCTGCCAGCGAGGGTTGGGTCACTTCCAGGTCCTTTAGAGGAAACCCTAACCCAGGCAGTATGGAGGAAAGACCCCGGGCAGAGCCCTGGTCTTGAGGTTGTTGCTATTCCCGAGGGACTCAGGCAGGCCTCTCCTCTCTCCGGGTCTTGGTTTCTTCATCCGCGTGTTGGGGCCTAGGACACCTGTGCCGTTTAACCGCTCAGCATGCCCCTCCTCTTCTCTTAGTAGGTGAACCTCAAAGTGCCTTTGGAGAAGCCCCTCAGTCCACGCTGTCCGGGTGGGACTGACTCCACCCCCGAGCCCCAGGGTTGGCCAATCTGAAGAGTGATGGGGACACGACCCAGGCTGGGCCACTGAGAACTGATGCTGGGACTTTTGGGAAAGAGAAGGACTCTCAGGGCAACTCAGCTGAGAAAATGTGATCCTGGGGATGTCCACGGCCACTTCTCCACCTTTGAGGACAGTCAACCTGCGAATGAAACATCTAGAGGAAAGCAGAGATAACGAAAGGAGAGAAGGACAGACTCTTAGTGACACCATTTGAGCCTCTGGATTCTGCCATACCTGAAACTAGTCCCAAACCTTTCTATTGTTGGTTATATGCACCAATATAGCCCTCTTTTATTTTGCTAAGTCAGTTTGGGTTGTGTTTTCTCTGCCTGGCAGCTGGTAAGGGGGATCACCCCAGGGCGGGGAGCTCTTTATTTCAGATGACTGTGTAGTTTTTGTGGAGAAGCTGATTTGCGAGGCATCAGCATGTGGCCAGGTGCAGTGAAGGGGATGAAGAGGCGGGGGTGAGGGCAGACACAGGCTGAGCCTAGAGGAGCACACACACCTGAGAGGCAGGCAGAATAGAACGAGAGCCTCAGGAGAGGGTGAACAGAGCCGGGGGAGACGCAGGAGAGCGTCACAAAGGAGCAAGGGTTTCACAGAACTGCCTCAAACGGCTTCGGCTTCGCTGTTTCCCTCTTGCCCACTCCCCTCCCACCCCTTCCCCGGTACACTCAATTCACCCAGCCGCCAGAGGGATGGTCTGAAAGAACAAGTCAGATCACATCTCTCCCCCGCTTACACCCTCTGTTTTCCCACTGCCTCAAGAGTGAAATCCAAACTCCTTTCCTCCCCATGGCCAACAAGCCCCATGAGATCTGACCCCTTCCCACCTTTCTCTTATTGTGGGCATCCACCTCCCCTTTCCCCACACACCCACTGTGTGCCCTGGGCCTAGAACCATGCTTAACACCTGTGCATATATTGGAATACTTGTGGAATAAAGAAATAAATCAGTGATTGAAATGAGAACTGAAAAGTTTCCAGTGGATTCAGCATCAGCAGTTATTGCTCAATTGGGTCAGAAATCTCTAATGGAATGAGTAAGGGGGAATCTGGGTAAGGGAGACTTCTGGAGCGAGTTTCTAAGGAAAAAGGTCAGACACTAAATGGACTCTTCTTTTTGGAATCCCTGAGATAATTTTTATGATCTTGAGGAAGAGAAGATCTTCATTATTTTGACAGCAAAAGCAGAACATAAAGGAAAGAACTGAATATTTAAAAGCTATTATTTTCTGTAATTAAAAAGCTACTATGTGGTGGATACATGAAACTACACGTAACAAAATTGCACAGAACTAACTGCACACACACACACACACACACATGAATACAAGTAAGAGTGGGAAAATCTGAGTCAGATCGGTGGGTTGTATCACTGTCACTATCCAGGTTGTGATACTGTACTATAGTTTTACAAGTTACCGTTAGGGGAAGCTGGGTGAAGGGTACCCATGATCTCTTTGTATTATTTCTTACAACTGCAAGTGAATCTACAGTTATCTCAAAATAAAAAGTTTAATTTAGAAAAACCACCACGAAAAAAATTAAAAGGTAAGCTAGGTGGGGCTGCTTCAGGCTCTTCTGCAGCTCAGGGTTGATAAAGACACTAAAATATCTGAGGGACTTCTCTGAACAGGGTCCAGAGGGGCTTTGAGAGACAAGTGCAGGGGAACTCAGGGGAGGTGGAGTTTGGGCGATCAGAACCCCCCGGGGAGTCAATAGACCTCCTGCAAGCAGACGAATGTGTGTGTGTGTTGCAGGGGTTGGGCAACCGAGAGTCAGAAATAGTGTATAAACCCATTAAATTACTCTATCCTTGGGGCCAGCCCGGTGGCGCAGTGGTTAAGTTAGCACATTCCGGTTCTCGGGCGGCCCGGGACTCGCCGGCCTGGATCCCGGGTGCAGACATGGCACCGCTTGGCACGCCATGCTGTGGTAGGCGTCCCATGTATAAAGTAGAGGAAGATGGGCACGGATGTTAGCTCAGGGCCAGGCTTCCTCAGCAAAAGAGAGGAGGATTGGCAGTAGTTAGCTCAGGGCTAGTCTTCCTCAAAAAAAAAAAAAAATTACCCTATCCTTCATTTTCAAAAGCATTGGTGTATTAATCCGACAAGCAACTACAGTCTGTAGTTGTAAGACTCAAGCACATTTGTATTATCAAAGAATTACAAAAAAAGGCAAGCTAGAAAAATATATGCACTGTAGTGATTGCACTCTCAGCTCCATGAGAGAGAGAGCAGGATCCTGACTTTTTGTCCTACTGGATTCCTGTTGTAAAATGTGAGTTTCATTATTTTTCAGGTATGGTGAGGCCAGTTGATCAGGAGGCGGCTGCCATTGAGAAGATAGTTTGTTACTCACGGTTCCTAAGAGGAGAGGCACACCACACCAGGCAGGGCCACACGGGGAAGCGCCAGGGTCTGTCAGGAGGCAGAGTGGGCAAAGAGTTGGGGGAAAGGTGGGCAAGAGCCTTCACTGTGGTTTCTACAGGAAGGAACAGGTGAGGTGGGGTAGTTTAGGGTAGTTAGGATTGGCTAGTTTGAAGAATTCCACCGGGCTCTGGGACATAGGGCCTGTCCCTAGTTGTTTGGAACTTGGCCCTGGGTGATGAGGACAGGGGGATAGTGGTCCAGAGTGTGGCGGGGTTGTGGGCTCTGGATTGGTTAGTTTGCATGTGAAAGGTCCTAGCGGGTAGCTCCTTTACTATATCTAGGAATTGGCTTACCCTGGGGAAGGCAGTCTCTCTAGGGTCAGCAAGATCCCAGAGGTCAAAGCATCAGAAACACGTGGTTAATACAGTGCCTAAGGTCTAGAATAGGTCCTGCTACCTATTTTGAATTGAATTGAATTGAACTGAATTGAATTGAATTGAATATTGCCCAGTGAAGAAGGCAGGAAGGGAAGGCGGGAGGGAGGGTCAAGCAAGTTGTTTTGCTGAGGACACCTCTGAGGCCTGTACCATCCTCTCTGGTCCCTTGGGCTACGTGGGAACTCCTTTGCCTCCTCCCTAGCCATCCAGGAACTCTCCTTCTAACAGGCAACTCAAATCCCTGATGATGGAAATGCATCAAATGGGCTCACCAGGGGGTGATGTTCCAGCCATCTCGCCCTCCAGGAGGCAGCTTTCCCATTCATCCACACTTCTCACTCCTTTCAAGCCTCAGGCTGAGACAAGATTTTGTCGTTGTTGTTTTGTTTGTGTTTAGGTAATTCCATACAGGGGAAAATTTCAAACAGCCCTACGGGCTGATGGTGAAAAGCAAGCCCCTCATCCTGCCTCCAGTCTCCCTTTCCCTGGCTCCCCAGCTCCCCCTTTGTACTGTGCTGCACATTGCAACCAAGAGAATCTCTGCATAACAGCATAACAGTCCAACTCCCGCGCCCTCACACAGATGTACACGATGAACACATTGTTCTCTACTCTGCTTTTTTCACTTAACAATACATCCCAGAGCTCATTCCATGTCAGTACATATGGAACTGCCTCATTCTTTTAAAGGTGGAATAGTACCCCATAGTTTTGGATGGGCACTAGTTGATTTAAGCAGACCCCTCCTGGTGGACAGACATCCAGGCTGTTTCCAATTCTGGCTTCTATCAACCATGCTTTCCTGCATACCCTGTGTATACATCTGTAGTATATCTCTATCTGTAGGATAAATTCTGAGAAATGAAATTATCTTGTGCAAGGTACATATGTGCTAAATTTTCAGGTTGCCATCCAAGGAGCTGTATCGATTTATACCTCCACCATCGTGTATGAAAGAGAACAGGTCTGTCTGATTTAATGCTTAGCTAGGATGGCAATTCTCCAAATCCTGGAGCCTGGCTGGGAGATGAAGCCTGGGGTTTCAGGTTTACCATCAGTCCTGAGCCAATCATCTGACCCTGGGGACACAAAATGTGCCTGGGAGGTGGAGGGCCAATCAGGCCATCTCTCCAGACCTCAGTTTCTTCATTTAAAAATGAGGAGAGAACTCTAGCTGGTGATCTGAAAGTTCCCTTCCACCTCTACCCTTCAATGTCTCTGCCTCTCCAGGCCTGTGTGTTTCAATCTGTGAAGTGAGATGAATAGTCTCTGCCTTGTTTATCCCACTGGTGATGCGAGGATGCAAGGAGATGGTGGGCATGTCAGGAAAGCTGGGTATTCTGCCAAGGGAAGGAGTAATAATTAAACAGTTTTGGAATCCCTTGCCAAAACACTAGCATGGCCTGGGGCATACAAGAGGTACTCAGTTAAACTTTTAGACTGAAGAAATACTGTATGAAGAGACAGAACAAAGCTGGGACTGACCAGAGGTAGGAGAAGCCTTTGCCAATACTGTTCCCTCTGCCTAACATGCGGTTCTCTCCAAGTGGGCCTGTCTAGCTTCTGTGTCTCTAGGACTGACCCAGGAGCCTGGCACAGCGGGTGCCCTTAAATGTTTCAGGATGGAGCTGGCCCAGGACTAGATGTGGCAGTGCTCTCTTCTAAGGTGTCATGTGACTTTGGGGACTAATTGGGGGACAGCCTGTTGGCATCTATACTTTGCTCCTCCCTGCATGCCCTTCTCTCCCTTCCTCTGCCTGGGTGGGGTGGACCCCAACAGACTTCTGGTCCAGAGGCCACAAACTCTAATGTCCCTCCTCAGTGACTGGAGCAATGTTTTTGGAGACAGCAGGGAAGGGTGGAGAGTGTGGTGACCAGGGGCAGCCAGGCTCAGCTCCAGCTGGCTGTTGTCAGCAGGAAATGCAGGTCCACTCTTTTTTAAGAGAAGCCATAAATCCATTTTTTTTCCCTGAGTTCTCCTGGTTTTTGAGTGTTGGTTATTCAGGTTTTTTTCAGAACATTGTGGGAGTCAAACAAAGACATCTGTGAACTGGCGGTAGCCCACAGGCCACCAGTTTTGAAATTCTGAAAGCTGTTCCCCTCCACCACTGCACAGATGAGAAAACTGAGGCCCAGAGAGGAAAAGGCATTTGCCAGAGGCGACAGTCAAGATCAGAGCCCAGATCCCACTTGTCCCCTACCCCTCCTTCTCCTTCTCTCTCTTTGTCTCTCTCTGTTTGGACTCTCTTTGTCTCTGTCTCTTTGATGAGTGTCTCTTTCGTGTGTGTCTGCTCTGTATCTCTCCGTCTCTCTCTGTGTGCGCCTCACAGTCTCTGTCTCTCTATCTCCCGTTCTTTCCTGCGTGTCTCATTTTAACTGTGTGATTCTCTGAATCCCGGCCTCCGCCGGGATACCCGCCTTAGGTCTGTGCCGGGACAGGGGGGCAGAGATTCTCTCCGTATCTCTCCCTCTCTCTCTGTTCCCTACTCGAGTGATCTCTTAAACAACAGACCTTCGGAGCTGGTGCAGAAACGAGCCTACCCAGCACCCCATCCTGCGGCTCGTGCCTCCTCGCCGCCCCTCCCACCCCCACTGCCCCCGCCCCAGATTTCCGGCCGCGCTGGCAGGCGGCCGGCCGAGCGAGGTACCCTCGGGGCCAACTGCCGTCAGCGCCCCTTCCCGGCCCGCCGACCCCTCCCGGCTGACCTCACCCGCGCCGCCGCCTCGCGCGGATATAAGCAGCGACCCCGCCGAGGAGCGGGCAGCCGGCGCCCCGGGTACTGCGAGCGCTCCCGGACTCCTGGCCCGCCGACTCCAGACCCCGAAACTGCGGTCTTGAAGCCCCCGAATCCCGGACCGGTCCCGCAGAGCTCGCACCGAGCAGGTAACCGCTTCGGTCCCCTCTCCCCCGCAGCGCTGGAAAGGGGGCCCTCTGCGCCCGCCCTCGGGTGCGCCCCGGCTGCGGTCCCCGCGAGCCTCCCGCAGCGCGGGGTGGGCGCACCGGCGGGCGCTGCGCTCGTGCCCGGCTCTCCACGGCGCGGGCACACTGGCGGCTTTCCCTCCTGTGCACCCACGTCCTGGCGTCTGAAGCGCTCGGCGCCAGGCTTCCGATGGGAGGTTCGCATCCCGCCTCCGCCGGGATGCCCGCCTTAGGTCTGCGCCGGGACAGGGGGGCAGAACCAAGCAGTCAGGGCGTCGGCGCGAGAGCCTGGGAGTTAGAATACGAATCTGGACGTTAGAAACAGAATTTTCGCGTTGGCATCGAATCTTAGCCTTAGAATCTCAGTCTCAGCGCTAGAAATAGATTTTAGCGTTGGAATTAGATTCCCATCTTAGCCATAGAATCTTAGCTTTAGAAATAGACTCTTAGCGTTGGAATTAGAACGATGGCGTTGGAATAAGAAAGTTGGAGGAGTGTTGGGATAGGAATGTTGCCCTGGGAGCCTTGGGGAGAATCTCAGCCTGCGACGCGGCGTCAGCCTCCCGGCCGTCGGGCCGGCCCTGCGGTCTTGGAGGGGTCGCTCCGGCGAGTCACCCCCGCGCTGGTTTCCCCGGCGCCCCTGACGCTGCAGAGGGCCGGCGGCGGAGGGGTCCCCGCGGCGTCCTGGCTCGCGCAGGCAGAACCGGGCGCGGGCAGGCACTCCAGGCGTCCCCATGGGTGAGGACGCCTTGAGCCCGAGGCAGATCCTCCCGCTGCCCCCGCCCCCGCCCGAGGGGCCAGGTGGTCCTGCACCGGGGAGGATGTTTGAACGGCTCGTTACCCCGGCCTCGGGACCCGCTGGGACCGCAGAGCGGGGGATGGAGCGGGCTGGGAGCCGGGGCGCGGGCGCTCATGCTCTCTCTCTTTGCCCCCGACCCCAGACTCCGTGATGCCGAGCCCTTGGTCGCTGCTCGCCATGGCTTTGACCCTGACCCTGACCGGCGTTCCCGGCGGCCACTCACAGCCCGAGGCGGCCCAGCAGGAGGCGGCGATGGGCGCCGAGCACCCGGGCCTGGACGACCTCCTGCGCCAGGCGGAGCGCCTACTCCTCCTCCGGGAAGACCTCCAGCGGCTGCGAGAGGACCAGGGCGAGCGCGAATCAGGTGAGGGGCGGGCTGTCCGGGGCTGCCGGGCGAGAGGAGGCCGCGGAGAGCGCTGGGGGAAAGCGGGACGCCGAGGGCGAGGGAGCGACTTGGTCATCCGGCCGCTTGCCTTTCAGAAGCTCAGAAAGTCTCATTGGCCACACCCTCACAAGGGTCGTGAGCTGACCATTTCCTGGGATCAGATTGCTCTTCCATCTCATTCTTGGGGCTATTTCACAGAGAGCTGAGAATATTTCCCCTTCAGTGGGGAAGATTCTGTGCGGGCAGGGGGAGGGAGGAAGAGAGAGTCTCTGTGTGTGTTGACAATTTTAATTAGTAGGCACATATATGCCAGGCAGTGTCCCAAGCACTTCAAACCACGTATCACACTATTCCATCTTCCTAATAACCTCTTAGATAGGTACTGTTATTACCATCATTATACACAGAAAAAAACTGAGGCTCAGAGAGGTTAAGTGAGTTGCTTATGGTCACACAGCTAGGGAGTGGCAGAGCTGGGGTTGGAATCAGAGGTCATGCCTTTGACCATCTGTGTGTGTGTGTCTGTAAGTCCTGAGAGGGAGGTGCAGGGCCATGACTGGTGGAGTGTGTGGGAATCTGCCTTGACTGGGAGGAAGGCTGGAGTGGGTACTCAGGGGTCAGGGGGTCCCTCACTGGCATCTTTCCTTCTCCAGAGTCCCAGATTTTTCAACCCAACTGGCTCTCCAAGCGTCAGCATCCAGGCAAAAGGGAGGAAGAGGCAGAAGAGCGAGTTGAAGAGGAGGAGGCAGAAGAAGGGGCTGTGGGACGCCACAAACGGCAGCACCCCGGCCGGCGGGAGGATGAGGCTGCATGGTCAGCTGATGCAACCCAGCAAAAGCGGCAGCACCCTGGCCGGCGTTCCTCCTGGCTCGGGTACACTTTCACCAAGAGGCAGCACCCGGGCAGGCGACTGGTGGATCCCCAGGCCCAAAGGAGTTGGGAAGAGGAGGAAGAGGAGAGGGAGGAGGGGGAGCTGATGCCTGAGAAACGCCAGCATCCGGGCAAGAGGGCCCTGGGAAGCCCATGTGGGCCCCGGGGAGACTGTGGTCAAGCCAGCCTCCTGCTGGGGCTCCTAGATGACCTGAGCAGGGGCCAGGGGGCTGAGGAGAAGCGGCAGCACCCCGGGCGGAGGGCGGCCTGGACCCGGGAGCCCCTGGAGGAGTGAGCCCAGTTTGCTGTAAAGTTGAGTTTGGGATCTAAGGATATCTGGAGCCCTGTGTGCCCCATCCCTTTGAGACCCCTCTTTCTCTCCTCCTTAGATCCCTGACCATAAACCTGAGCCCCCTGTATACACACACCCATATTACTCCACCTTGCATGGCTGACAAGGGGCCAGATCCCAGAGTCTCTCTCCTCTCACCCCTGCAGGCCTGCTCCCCTTCCTTAACCCTGGCTACAATGACCCTTCCGTGTCTTCTAAGGGATTCCCAGATATGGGGCAGGGAGCCTCTGGGGCAAGCAGCCAGTGAGGGTGGAGTGGAATTGAAGCTGTGCCATCCAAATCCAGCTTGCATCCCCTGCCCCATATCAGGATTCGCCATGAGTAACCTTCACCCCCAAGACCCAGGATCTCCTCCCCATCTTCGGCATCCTTTTGTGGGTGGGCAGAGCCCTGACCCACAGCTGTGTTTTTCTTGGGGAACCATTGTAAGTGGAGACACCCTGTGGTGCTGTGCTGTGTGTTGGCTGTGGGAATAAACGTGTGTGGGAATATGCAGACATCGCTGAGAAAGTTGTGGTTTGTCTGTGACCCTCTGGCACTTTCCCCTTGTCAATGATCATCATCCTAACGATAATAAAACATGCATCTAGAGAATCGTGGAGCTCTGTGGCTGCAGTTCTGTCTCAGCTGGTGTGAGATTTCTCTTTTCAGCGTTGAGAGGGGACAGGACCAGAGTTGCCCAGCTCTGCTGAGAAGGGAATCAGGGATCCTGGGGGATGAGAAGTCCTCTCCACTGTCCCCATCCCAGAGCAAGCCTGGGAAGTGGACAGGGGTTCTGGAGCCCATTTGACACCTGGGGAAACTGAGACCTGGAGAAGAGGAAGGGCTTGCTGGAGGACACACAGCTGCCTGGGTGCAGGACAAGAGAGAGTGGTGGAGACTGGGGTAAAATGAAGATGCCATCTAAAGACACTTAAATCCAAAAAATTTAATGTCATGTGAATCAAATAATAATAATAACACCAACAACAACATATACACAGCCCACATTATGTGTCAGACACTGTCCTAAGCACCTTAGGCATGTTAATTCCTTTAATCCTCACGACAATCCTGGGTATTACCATTGTTATGTCCATCTCACTAATGAGGAAACCAAGGTACAGAAAAGTTAAGTAACTTGTCTGAGGTTGAATTTGGCTCACTCATTGCCAGCTTGCAACCTCTGACTTAAAGGAAACTCCAAAATGTCCTCAGGCCTTAGACTCTGAGTTAGTTAGACCAGCCCCTGTTTGGTGGATGGACGGGCTGCGTGGCTTTTCTGCAAACAGCTTTTAGTCACCTTCTTGGATGGAGGAAGAAGGGGACCAGAAGAGTGTCTGAGACCCAGCTCCTCTCCTTGGGGAGCTCACAGTTCAGGGGGGCTCAGGGACGGAGGAGGACTTGGGGTTTATAAGATGCATTCAACCCATCATCTCCTAGTGCAAAAGCCCTCTGAAAAATTGAGCATTTGTTTTCTCAGATTTCGCTCATTTTCAGATGGACAACACAGAAGCTAGGGTCTTGCCCCGAGGTGCATGAAGCGTGTAGACCCGGCCTTCCCTCTAAGCTGGCTTTCCACCTCGCCCAGCTGCCTACTGGAAGCTCTAAAACACCCCATCGTCACCATCAGGCCAAGTGGGGCGCTCGCTAGATTCCCTCTGCTCGCAGACGTCCTCTGGGGGCAGGTGCCCAACAGCGGCCACGTGGACGGCTTACGCGGGACTTCCCGGGGGTCAGCACTTACCGACACCTGCTCATCGAATCCCCCGACCCCCCAGGAGACCAGGCTGTCCTGTGCATTTGCAGTTGAGGAAAGTTAAGTTGCAGCTGAGTGTGGATAGGTGAGGCACTTGCTCAGGGATGCACCCCACTCTCTCCTGCTTCCAGAGTTGATTGGTCCGGGGGCGGGGGGGGAAGGGTTGTTACCTCCTCAGATATGGGACCATTTGAAGAGGGAGAAACCCACCCTCCCAGACATTTGATGTTTTTCCCTCTGCCCCTGTGAGTGATTGTACCAACGCACCGTGACGGAAAGGATCTGACCCTCGGCTTCAGTCGTGAACAAATGATTTGAGCCTCCACCTTCTCATCTATAATACGGGCACAGCCATCTCTAACCTCCCCCAGCATTGTTCTAAGGATTAAATGAGATGGAGCCATGCGTGCAGCTCCTAGCACAGTGCCTGGCACCAAGTTGACCACTGATAAAAGGCGTTGTTCGCTCTAGTGCTCTAGGGCCAGAGAGACTCAAAGCTGAGGCCTTGCAGACCCGCTTGTTCCTTCCTTTATTCCTTCAACAACCACGCACACACAAAAACAAAACCAAAGGCGAAAAAACAAGAAACCAGTCCCTGGGGTTTTATTGCAAGTCGGTGCCAGGCACTGGGGCTCTATCCTTAAAATAGTCTACTGGCCACTCCCAAATACCCCTCTCCTTCCCCCTTTCACACACATGCCTTCGCTGGGCCTGGTTGCGGTGGCAGAGACGCTGCATGTGCTTCTCTACATTTCCCAGCCTCCCTTGCAGTGAGGGTGGAGTCATAGACAGTCCTGGCCAGTGGGCTCTGAGCAGAAGGGTGTCACTCCTGGGCTGAGGCAGTTAGAGCCCAGGAGCCTCCTTCACTCCTTTCTTCCTGCCGCAGGAGCCTGGGAATCCACAGGTTGAGATGGCAGAGCATGTGATGGAGGGGTTCTGGGCCCCGGCGTCACCAGCTGGAACTTAAACCGTGCTTACCCACAACAGACTTCTCATGTGCAAGAAATAAACTGTGTTGTATGAAGTCTCTGAGATTGCAGGGTTTATTTGTTACCACAGCAAAACTTAGCTGGTTCTGACTCCCACAGAGGCCTCCCCCTTTGTTCTTCCTCCGCTGAATCCTTCCCATCTCTCCCTTCTCGTCTGTCTGCCTTCACCAAGGCACCCAGACCAGGGCCGGGCACAAAGTAGGTGCTCAGTAACTATGTGTTGACCGGATGTCGAAAGCTGCAGGTCACTTCTGTCTCAGTTCCCCACCCTGACTTCCTGGGGCTCCCTGCCCCTGAGGGGCTCCCCATCCAGTGGGAAGACAGACAGGTGATGGCCATGTGGTGTGAGAAGTGTTGATTGTGGTGTGCGAAGCATGCAGGGAGTACATGGATACAGGAGGAACTCGGTCCGGTTGGGCAAAGCGGGCTTCCTGGAGGAGGCAACATCCAAGCTGAGTCAAAGGATAAATAAAAAGACAGATATTTCAGATAGAAGGAAAGAGCATTAACAAAGGCCCAGTGGAAAGAAATAATGTGTTCTTGGGGTTGCTAACGTTTGAAATCTGAGGTGTTTGTACCCTCCGTTTCCTCCCATCCCCTACCTTCTAGCCCTGGAGGGGATATGCCTCATCCAGGCCTTGTGCTTTATCTGGTCCACCCTGCTCCCTGGTTCAGTCCAGTCCCCACACAGGGACTCTGATCGCCATGGCTTAGAGGTGTGTGAGAGCAGTGTGGTTTGGGTTGGGATCAGGGAAGCCTTCCTGAGGGAAGGGGCACCTGAGTTGAGTTTTGAAAGATAAAGGAAAAAGAAAACTTTTCCTGAGCACTTACTCTAGGGCCAGACATTGGGGAAACCAATTTTACCCCCACTGTCAGGCACATAGTAGGCGATTTGCAAATATCTGTTGAATGAATTAATTACTCATCATAGTCACCCCTAGTCCAGCGAAGAGGAAACCGAGAGAGAAGTAAAGTGCTTTTCTAAGCTTAGGAGTCTGAAACTTGGGGGTTGTCTCTATGCCCCCCTAACACTCACATCCAATTTTCACCATGTCCTGTAGATTTTACCTCCTAGACACATCTCAAACCCACCCATTTCCTTCCAGCTTCTCCACCACCACCCTGATCCTGGCCACCATCATGTCTCATCTCGAGACTGCAGGGGCCCCCTCGCTGGTCTCTGGCTTCCACTCTTATCTCCCAAACCCGTTCTCCACACACAGCTGGAGGGACCTTCTTGAAGTACAATGTGATCACAGCAACCACCTACTTAAGACTGATCAGTGGCTCCCATTTCACCTGGGAGAAAATCCAAACTCCTTGTCATGGCCCGTCCAATTGGCCTCCTTTTGTCTCTGAACACACCTCAGGGCCTTTGTCCCTGCTGTCCCTTTGCCCAGAGAGCCCTCTTTCCTGCGACTCCTGGTGGTACCTCCCTGTGGTGCCTGCGAGGCTGCCTTCCTGGAGTGCAGAGGTCGCAAAGAGAGCCCACGTTTCTCCGCCTCCCTGCAGCTGGCTTTCGGGAAGCACAGCAGGTTCTCCGTGCGGCTGCTCTCCTGGGAGATTTGGAAGGCTGCTCTGACGATTCCTGCCGGAAAGCAAGGTGGCAGTGACGTGTGGCGTTTCTGCAGCAGCTTCTCAGTGCCCCAACGCAGGCTTCGGGAGTATCTGGAGTCAGTTGCTGATGGCAACTTTCTGGCCAGCTTCCTGGCTACAGGAGTATGTTCCTTTCTTTTCTCTTTTCTTTTTCAACAACTTTATTGGGGGTATATTTTACGTGTCATAAAATTTATCCATTTCAGGTAGACAATTCAATGATTTTTAGTAAATTTACCTAGCAGTATAGCCATCACATCACTACAGATCAGTTTTGGAGCATTTTCAGACCCCCAAGAAGACCCTTAGGCCCACTTACAGTTAATCTCTCCCCGCCCTCAGCCCCGGGCAACCACTAAGCTACTTTCTCTCTATTAGCTTGCCTTTTCTATATGTTTTATACAAATAGAATCATAGAACACATGGTCTCTTGTGCCTGGCTGCTGCCGCGTAGCCTAACGTTTTTGAAGTTCATCCATGATGTAGCGTGTTTTAGTGGTTTGTTCCTTTTGATTGCTGGATAGTAGTCCAAGTAGTGAGTTCTTTGAGCTCAATAATCCCAAAGCTGGCTCCTCATTTCCCACCTTCCTGATTGGAAACAGGGAACAGCTTCCCTGGCATCCACGTTTGTGGAAAGTGTGAATGAAGGCCACACGAAGGAAGGCGGAGCTGGGACCTGAGACCAGCTCTGCCTGATTCCCTGGCCCGAGAGGGAGGTGGTGGGGCAAACCCAAACATTGTAGGGCGCTATGCTCTACCTTTTAAAAACCCTTCAGAGGACACCAAACAGCCCACTGCAGGTGCCAGTGTTCACATCCACACCGTGCCACCAACAGCTGACTGCGTGCAGAGCCCTGTGCAAGGCACTTTCCACCCACCATTTCCACCTCCACTTTATGGGTGAGAAACGCCTGGCTCAGAGAGGTGAAACGACTTGCCTAAGGCCACACGTCTTACGTGGACGGCACTGCCGGGCTCACCCAGTTCTGTAAGCCTCCAAGTCCACTGGTCTTTCCTCTACCCGTGCTGTTCCTTGCTCAGGCAGCTTTGAAAAGCTGGGGAACATTTCTTCAAGGGGCTGCCTCTCACAAACTCAGCGAAGCTGCCTATCCTGCTTTGGTGTGAAACATCCTGATATCATGACTTCCTTTAATATGTTCTTTGATTAACTCTTTCTGTGAACTGTATTTTGATTAATTAAATGCAGTCAGAGGACCGGTTTGCCGAGGGACTCAGTTCCTGCTCGGGCCTCTCGGGTGGCACGAGAATGTGGAGGGCTACTTACCTGAAGGATGTTGGCAATTAGAGCCCATTTCGATTGCCTGGGCGCGAGCTGACTGCCTTGGAGAACATCAATTAGTTTATCGGCTAAATTGTGCTGCGAGTTATGGGTTTCCAAGGGGACCTGTGGTCAATGCCAGGATTTAAGTGGCTCTAGTCTTCAGGGATCATCTCCCCTGAATCGCGGCCACATTCTGGGCCTGGTAATTATTGGCAGACTGATTAGGCCTTGTCCGTTACGGAGAGTGACTTCCTAATCACCAGCTGCCGGAGCAGAGCTTCCCGGCACCAACGCACGTCCACCCCGTCCGACGTGCCAGAGGCTGGCCGCATGTGTGGGCACAGCTGCTTCGGGCCTGTGGCCAGAGAGATGGCACAGGGCACACGCTGGGCTCTGCCTGGTCTCCCTTGGGAGGAGCACAGGGTCTCAGGGCAGCCCTGGAGAGGGTGGAACCCCAGGGGGCTCCTGGGAGGTTGAACGTTATCTCCAAGGGGATGCCTGGCCTAGGAAGGAAAGGGAGCCCTCCTAGAAAGGGCTCTGAGCTAGTAATGGAAAGGGTCGGTATTTAGTGAGCACTTACTGTGTGCCAAGCACTGCTCTAACCACTCCACAGGCAGTAGTCAGTCAACTGTCTCCAGGAGGAAACCCAGGCACAGAGAGGTGATGTGATTGGCCCACACATCTGAAATTCACATCCAAGGTCTGCTTCCGAGTTGAAAGGCTGTGGAAGGCTGGCTGTCAGCTTTCACGTGTACTATTGCTTCTCGCCGCGGCTGTGAGGACCCCCAGGTCCTAAGACTCTTTCAGGGGCTCTGTGGGGTCTTCACTTTCCTAACCACATATCTGTGCGGGGCCTGGTTTTCTTCATATGCTTCAATCAAAATTTAATCTGTGATTTAATTCTAGAAGCAGATAAGATAATCCAGTTGTTTTTTATTGTCAGACATTTAAAAGATTTGTAAAAATGTAAACCGATGCCACTCTTCTCATTAAATTGTTCTTTATTTTGGAAACTATGTTTTCCACAAAAATGTTTTGTTTATGTTAACACATAATGGATTTATTACTTATTTTTAAATAAACATTAAAAAAATTCTCATTTTGGGGCTGGCCCCGTGGTGCAGCAGTTAAATTCACATGCTTGACTTCAGTGGCCCAGGGTTCATGGGTTTGGATCCTGGGCGCGGACCTATGCACTGCTTATCAAGCCATGCTGAGACAGCATCCCACATATAAAATAGAGGAAGATTGGCATAAATGCTAGCCAGCGACAGTCCTTCTCAAGCAAAAAGGGGAAGATTGGCAATAGATGTTAGCTCAGGGCCAATCTTCCTCAGCAAAAATAAATAAATAAATAAATAAATCTCATTTTAATTTCTACTATAGGAAATATCAATAGCTATAACCCACATAGTCAAGGTTTTTGGGGTTCTCAATAATTTTAAGATCATCAAGGGGTCCTGAGATCACAAGATTGAAAACCGCAGATATACCCTATCATAAAAAGAGCTGATACTTAGCAAACCTGTGTGCTAGGCCTTGTTCTAAGTGCTTTACGTATTTTGACTTATTTAATCTTCTCACCCAGGAAGTAACGATTACAATTATCTGTGTGAGAAAACAGAGGCATGGAGAGGTTAAGTCTCTTGCCCGAGGCCACACAGCTGGGACATGGCAAAGCCCAGCCACCACCCTAGGCCTCTAGGCTCTGAAGTCTGTGCTCTTAGCCATGGCCCTACACTCTACCTCCAGGCAGCCTTGCTTACACTCATGGGGGTGGGGGTGGGGTGGGGGGCAGGAGGGGGCACCTGCACTGAGCTAAGGGCTCACCTGTTTTATTTTGTTTTTTCTTGCTGAGGAAGATTAGCCCTGAGCTAACACCTTTGCCCATCTTCCTCCACTTTTATAAGTGAGTTGCTGCCTCAGCATGGCTGAGTCATGTAGGTCTGCACCTGGGATCCAAACCCATGAACCCTGGGCCTGCGAACCCAGGCCATCTAAGCAGAGGGTGCCAAACTCAACCACTGTGCCCATGGTGCAGGCCCCAGGGCTCATCTGTTTTGATGGCATCATCCTAAATTCCCCATAAGGACATTTCAGCACAGAGAGATCCAGTACTTTGCCTGGATCACACAGCCAGGAGGGGACTTCTTACTCCCCAGTCCTGAGTGGGACCCTGGCCCCACCCC
This sequence comes from Equus quagga, assembly GCF_021613505.1. Classification (NCBI taxonomy): domain Eukaryota; kingdom Metazoa; phylum Chordata; class Mammalia; order Perissodactyla; family Equidae; genus Equus; species Equus quagga. The sequence continues at coordinate 102,782,870 of NC_060267.1, read as the reverse complement.
CACCTCCACCACAGAGATTGGCTTGAGGTGGGGGTGGGGGGGGAGCAGCAAGCAAAGAGAGTTAGCTCCACGACTTCTGCTAGAATTTTTGGTAAAAGGCTCTCTCTTTTCCCTCACAGGTGCTAAACTAGTAGGATGTTAGCCTGGAGCTGCTGGAGGCCAGCTTGCCAGTGGAGAGAAAGAACCTGGTGGAGAACAAAGCCAACAGAAGACAGTCACGAGATGGAGAGAGAGACAGGTATCTGGTGACTCTGAGCCCCTGGAAGCCATACCGTATACCCTTGGCCTTTTCAGTTAGAAGGCCAGTAAGTTCTGTTTTTTCTCAAGTCATTTGTTTCTTTCAAATAGATCACAAGTTTTAACCCACTCTATAAATGCCACACTCCTTCAGTGTGTTTTTGAGTGGGAATATTCCTTCCTTTCTGTCCCCCTACCTCCTGCCAACCACTTCCCCGGTCACTGCCCAGCTCAGAAGGGCACGCTGGGGAGGGCTCCAGTCGCTCTCTAGGATAGTGTCCCTGTCACCTCTTCTCCCAGATTCTGGTGTGGTTCAGGAGATCAAAGGCAGAGAGGAAGGTGGGGTACCCCTTCTTCCCGCTGCAGGCTGGGCCTCATCCCTGCCTTGGCCATAGCGCCCGTGGGCAGCCCTCTCCCTCACCCCTTCAGCCCTGCAGGGCGGCAACGGTTCCCTGCTGTTGCTCTCCTCGGGGTGCTGAAGTACCTCGAGCACGTCTCTTAACCTGCCCTCCCTGTGAGAAAAAGTCCCCTCGCTAAGATTTCTTCAGGGGCTGGCCCGGTGGCATAGTGGTTAAGTTCGCATGCTTGCTTCGGTGGCCTGGGGTTTGCAGGTTTGGATCCTGGGTGCAGACCTACACACCACTCATCAAGCCATGCTGTGGCAGCGTGCCACATACACAATAGAGGAAGGCTGGCAACAGATGTTAGCTCAGGGCCGATCTTCCTCACACACACAAAAAAGAAAGATTTCTTCAGACTCCCTTGCAGTGGGCAGCTGTTCCTTGTCTGGGCTCAGATGGACATAGCCTCACCAGCAGTCATAATAATAGCACCATAGTGAAGACAGAGGCCAGTCTTGTGGAATCATGGGAGACTTTAGTAAGCTCCTTATGCCCATTAATACTAAGGAAAGTTATGAAGATGATGATTATAGCAACTACATTTACTGAGCACTCACTATTTGCTGCCCACTGACCTCGGAACTTTACATACATCATTACGTCATCCCACAATGGTTTTATTGGGTAAGAATTGCCCTTATTCCCATTTTACAGATGAGGGTACTGAGGTTCAGAGAAAGGAAGCCACTCCCCTATGATCACACAGCTAGTGAGTTGCTAAGCCAGGATTAAAACCCGTCTGTATGAACTCAAAACCACACTGTAGATTACGTGACAGAGTTCCAGCATCTAATTTCTGTTTGAGATTTAAATTCTGCCTCTCTCTTAGCTTCCCAGCAGCCCCCTTTGCTCTCACCTGGTTGCTTCTGAGCAGACCCTTCCTCTTTCCCCACAGCCCCAGCTCCTGCCCCTGCGGGACCTCTCAAACCCAAGCTGGGGGCAGCCGCTGGAGGAGAGAGGTCTCCTCTGCATGTCCCTCCTGCTGCTCTTCTGGCGCCAGCCGGAAATGAGAGCCAGACGGAGGGCCTGACCCGCCTTCTCACGGGGGCTCAGCCTGTCTGAGGAGAGAGCGGTGCCTTAATATTAATCACAATAATGGTAACAGCCCCTATCCATCGATCACCTACAGGGCGCATGCCAGGCACACCACATGCATTGTCTCATCTCATTCTCACAAACAGCTTTGCAGTGTAAGTACTACAGTTATGCCAGTATACAGATGGGGAAACTGAGGCTCAAAACCTTTAGGTAACTTGTCTAAGATCAGGCAAGCAACTTGTGATTCCAGTCTTCCTGACACCATACACTTAACTTCTAAGAGAGTCTACCATTGTGTAGACAGTTTCTGAGGCAACAGTCCCCAGAGGTACAGTCAACAAGAACAGGCTGTCTCTCTTCATGTAGCCTGCGAGGTCTTGTGGTGTGGGGGAGGGCTTCTATCTGAAGGGCTCTGTAGAGAGGCTCAGCTACTGGGCTAATAACAGTGTTAATAACTCTCAAGCTCTTTTTTTTTTGGTGAGCAAGATTAAGATTTTATTTTTTTTTTCCTTTTTCTCCCCAAAGCCCCCCCGTACATGGTTGTATATTCTTCGTTGTGGGTCCTTCTAGTTGTGGTATGTGGGATGCTGCCTCAGCGTGGTTTGACGAGCAGTGCCATGTCCACGCCCAGGATTCAAACCAACGAAACACTGGGCTAAGACACATTGCCAATCTTCCTTTTTTTCCTTAAGGAAGATTGTCCCTGAGCTAACATCTGTGCCAATCTTCCTCTATTTTGTACTTGGGATGCTGCCACAGTATGGCTTGATGAGCAGTGTGTAGGTCTGTGCCCAGGATCTGAACCCACAAACCCTGGGCCACTGAAGCAGAGCATGTGAACTTAACCACTGCACTGCTGGGCCAGCCCCACAAGCTCATTTTTTTTAAAATTATTTATTTATTAGTTTTTTTGAGGAAGATTAGCTCTAAGCTAACATCTGTGCCCGTCTTCCTCTGCTTTATATGTGGGATGCCTGCCACAGCGTGGCTTGATAAGCAGTGCCTAGGTCTGTGCCCGGGATGCAAACCAGTGAGCCCCAGGCCACTGAAGCGGAACGTGTGAACTTAACCGCTGGGCCACTGGGCCGGCGCCCCCGCAAGCTCACTTTAAAGACAGCCTGGATGCTTCTCTCCTCAGAGCCTGGGCATCTGTGCTTCCCTCCAAACCAATAACTCCTGTGATTCTGTATTTAAAATATCTCAGGAGGCTTCTGATTGAAGATGACTGACTGGTCACACACGGTGAGCTCCTCTTCCTGAGTGAACAGTCAAGGATGATCTAAACACTTGAGGAAAACTTGCAACCTAAACAAGAGACTAAGATAAAGCGACAGAATGACCCCAGAGGAAACAGATAATTCTGAAAACAGAAAGGGATGTTAGGGGCTGGCCCCGTGGCCGAGTGGTTAAGTTCGCGCGCTCCTCTGCAGGTGGCCCAGTGTTTCGTTGGTTTGAATCCTGGGCGTGGACATGGCACTGCTCGTCAAACCACGCTGAGGCAGCATCCCATATACCACAACTAGAAGGACCCACAACGAAGAATATACAACCATGTACGGGGGGCTTTGGGGAGAAAAAGGAAAAAAATAAAATAAAATCTTAAAAAAAAAAAAAGGATGTTAAAAGAAACAAAGAAGAAAAAAAGAAAATACCTTCTAACTGGTATTCTCAGAGAGATAAGACATAATATAGCATCCATAAAACTAGTAAAAGATGATATAGAAATGGATCAGTCAGGGAACAAGAAAAAACTTGCAAATTAAAACATGACTCCAAACATCTTAGCAATGCGTCTTTTCCTTTCCATCCCTCTGCCCAGCCCTAAATCTAGGGCCACTCGCCCCCTCTCTTACCTGGTCTCTATTGCTGTTCCTTTCCCTTATCGCTTCTCCTGACTTCTGAATATCCCTCTTCTGGCACCAGGGTGATCTTTCAAAAACATGGGCTTCATTATACTTTCCTGCTTAAAACCCCTACTGACTCTTCCTTTCCTTCGCAATGAAAGCTTTCGTGTCTAGAACCTGTGGCAGACACTGTTAGTTGCCTTCTCAACAGACATCTCTCCCATTCATTCACAGTTTTGTTCAGTATCAAGCAGCCAGACATCTCAGAAGAGCTGTATATCGATGGGTCTAAGCCGATCTTGGAAATTCCATTCTCTTGCTAATGATCTGTTTAGGGGTGTTTGTGTCACTTAGTGAAATATGGGATGTCAATGTGGGAAAGATGGGGCCTCGGAGAAAGCTTTCCTCGCTGATAAAACAGAGGCACCACGGGAAAAAATAATCTCTCTTCTTCTGCTTAATGTCATAATGTTCTCAAGTGATATTTGGATCTTTGGCAGCCATTTTGTGACCATGAGGGCACAAGTCTGAGATAGAAGTCAACCCACTGGGGTGGCAGAGCAGAAAGATGGACACATCTGAGTCCTTGACAATGTCATTGAGCCAAGCAGAATTGACCAAACCCAGAGCCACCCCACCTCTGGACATCTTGTTATGTGGGATAATAAAATTGACTCATTGTTTAAACCACTTCTAGTTGGAATTTCTGTTACTTGTGGCCAAAAGCATCCTAACAACTATAGTACCTGACTTTTCAGCCCCATCCTCTGCCACCTCCCAGCTCTTGTGCTCTCCGTCCTTTGCTGTCACTTTCCTTAGCTGTTCACCATCCCCAAACACGCCACACTGGTTCTTGCCTCTACATCTTTGCCCCCACCATTCTGTCTGCCAGGAATGCCCTTGCCCACTCATCGTTTAATACCCTGAGACTTAACATTATTACTGCCTCTGGGACGTCCTTCCCAACACCCCCAGTTGTGTTGGATGACCTGCCTCTATGCTTCCAGCTCCCCTTTCATCCCTCCCACCACTAGGGAGCATGTCTGTCCCCCAGTGAACTGTGAGATCTTTGTGGGGGGGAGAGAATTGTGTCCCTAGCACTCAGGAAGGACGCTTCTCAGGACCTTTGTGGGTTTGTCACGTCTCGAAATTGCCTCCAAAGTTATGCTCATGTATGGATGTTTGTGTGGTAGAGTGAGCTGCCTAAAAGCCAGGCTTTGGAGTCCAACAGACCCGGGTCTGAGTCTGAGCTCAGGCCCTAACTGGCTGTGTGGCCTGCAACAGCTAACAACAACCTCTCTGTGTCTCAGTCCTCCACCTGCAAAGTGGAGATGGCAAAACCTAGGGCATCGTGAAGATTAAGCGAGATGAGGCTTGTAAACCATTTAACTCGGCGCCTGGCACGTAGTAACTTATTCATAAACGCTAGCTCCTGGGATTATTACTTTATTAGTTTGTATTTAATTTTTTTTGTGGAGAGGGTTGAGAGCTTTTGTCAGATTCTCAAAGGAGTCTTCCAGGAAGGTCAAGAACCACTGGTTTGGGAGTAAAAGCAGCAGCAGGTCTGCCCGCTGGGGTGGGGGTACCACGATACGTGTGCACGTCTTGCCATTGCGAAGTCAGCTAGGGGAGTACTGTGGAACTGCCTCCTCCGTGGGGTCAGTGTGCCCACTGCCTGATCTTGCCATGATGAGTGCCCCTTTATCATCTCTCCCCCAAGGCCCTGGGTCCCCGTGACCTCAGGGCTCTCCAAATGCCTCATTAGCGCCTGTTGAGAGCAGAGCTGCACATGGGGCTGCTGCTCTCCCCTCATTCGAGCAGAAGGAGGCGCAGCTCTGACAGGGGCGGGCAGGGGCTGCAGCCCCTTTGTGTTTGGGTCTGATGACTCAGGGAACATGGCACTTCTGAGGACATCATTTTCACCGCAAAGAGTGGCTTTGGCCCTCTGGGCTGCACCGTACCCCCACCCACATGATTCCCCAACCCCAGGCCCAGCTCTTTTCCTAAGTTGCCTTAGCACCAGTATTAGAGCTGCATTTGTGGGGCCAGCCCGGTGGCACAGTGGTTAAGTTCGCACATTCCACTTCGGCAGCTGAGGTTTGCCCATTTGGATCCCAGGTGTGGACCTATGCACCACTTATTAAGCCATGTTGTGGCAGGCATCCCACATATAAAATAGAGGAAGATGGGCATGGGTCTTAGCTCTGAGCCAATCTTCTTCAGCAAAAAAGAGGAGGATTGGCAGCAGATGTTAGCTCAGGGCTAATTGTCCTCAAAAGAAAAAAAAAGCTGCATCTGTAATAAACTAGTTCTTGACTCTTTGGTGTTCCTAGCGGCCAAGAGAGGGTGGATCAGAACAGGAAGCCCCAGTGAGCTGGGGGCAGAGCAGGGATCAAGACCCTGCAGGGTGGTGAGCAGAAGTGCACACTTGGTGTCAGGCAAACGAAGGTGGATCCTGGCTCTGACACTTTCGAGCCGTGGTGTTAGGTAAGTTCTTTCTGCTCTCATCTGTAAGGAGAGGGTAAATAATCAACCTGAGCCATCACTCCCCTACCTTGCAGAGAAGTCGTTTCAAAAGTCAGCTCTGACCATGTCGCTTTCCTGCTGACATCCCTCAGCCATGCTCCCCAGCCCTCAGGACAAAGGGCAAGTTCCTTGGCCTGCCATTCAAGGCCCTTTGTGAACTGGACACTGTTCGTTGCTCCTACCCCAGACACCACCACCCATCCCATTCAGTCACACTGTACAAACTATTTGTCTTCTTAGCCCACCCAGCACTAGTGGCCTCTTTGCCTGGAATTCTTCCTGCTTCTCTTTTTGACCTGGAAAATCCCAGCTTCAGACTCAACTCAGGCACCTCCTCCTCCAGGAAGCCTTCTGTGACCTCCTCCCACGTCGTATCCAGCAAATCCTCTTGGCTCCCATGCATCAGAGTTGAATGGACCTGGCCTCAGAGTCTGGGGGTTCACCTAGAGCAGTGCATCTCAAAGTGTGGTCCAGCATCGTTTGGAAACTTGTGAGAAACATAAAATCTTGGGCCCCACCCTCAGACTTACTGAATCAGAAACTCTGGCAGTGGGGCCTGGTGATCTGTGTTGCAAAAGGCCCTCCAGGGAATTCTGCAGCTGGCGTTTGAGAACCGCTGGTCTAATCCGGTCCTCTGAAGCCACATTAGATTTCCACATCGGAAGTGCCTTGTGACATCAACTGCCACGGTGCCAACTCTGGCACCTGCTGCAGAAGGGAGAGGTCCTGGCCAAGCGGTCGGCTCCCTGGGTGCCGCCAGCTGATGGAGCTGTTACAGATGAGAAGGTTCCCCGTCACATCGCCTTCTCCCACTTCCTGGAGACACCCCACCAATCTCAAATTCTAACTTTCTCTTATTGGCAAAGAAGAAATTTCAGTACCTGTCTCATTTATTTCTCATCAGCCTCCCTTCCCTCCCAATCACGCCAGGCAGGGACCTGCTGGGCTTGAGAATCGAACTACGGGTCACCCGCCTCTTCAGGAAAACGCTGTAAATTTCACGTGGCTCCTCTCAGACACATTAAATGTTGTCTGGAAAAATACTTCTTTTCCCCTCTTCTCTTGCTCAGCACCCCACCAGTGTGGTTCAGAGAGTTGTGAAGCTCTTAGTGGTCCAGACGTTTTCTGAACCAGGTTTTCCTCCCCTTAGAAGAGTTGTTCCCCTCAATCCTCTGCCCACCACATCTGGAATCTGTCAGCTTTTCATACCAGGAAGTTCTTCTGATGTCTAACCCAACTCTTTCTTGCTGGCAGTGGCCCCAAACCAGCCATGACCTATAAAGAACAAGTAATTCCATCTCTGTCTCACAGCTCTGGAAACTGGCAAAGGCCAGGCACACCGTAGGCACTTAGTAAGTGTAAGTTTAGAAAAATGAGTGAGTGGGGAGATTAATAATAACAAAATTTGATGATTGAAAATGAACATTTATTCCAAGGATTATGTGTCTCAGATATATTCAAACATCTAATAACCTTATGAGATAAATACTATTTTATTCGCATTTTACATATAAGGAAACTGAGGCTCAGGGAGATTAAGCAATTTGCCTAAGGTCACACAGCACTTATGTCACAGAATCAGTATTTGAACCCAGGTGAACTAATTGTATAAGTGGGGGCTCGCTTCCTGGATGGTACCTTGAGTGTTGCTTTTCCAAGGGAGCAGCTGTCGCAGGAAGCATCTAGCTCCTGGAGATTCATGAGTGGGGACAAGGCATGAGGCAGAGACAAATGAGCCCTGTAATTGTCCTTTGATGAGAGGCTCCTGAAGAGCGCTGGGGAGGAGGAGGAAGCCATCAGCAGCTGAGTGCCCTGGAGGAGACGTGTGCGCCAAGGCACTAAGTGCCAACAGGTCTGAGGACGAGGCCACTTTCCCTGGCACAGGGCTGAGGCTTCTGTTAGAGCAAAGCTTCAAAACCAATGACAAGCCATCAAGACGGCACTTGCCTCCCCCCGTTGCCAAAACACAGTTGTTGAGCCAATATGCCTTTCTTTCTTTTTCCCCCCCAAGCCTATCATCATTTTTAATATTTTAAATTTATTTAAGTAATAAATTAATACAGTGTCATTAAAAAATTCATGTAATATGTAGAGCATGAGATATGTAGAGCAAAAATTAGAGTCTCCTTTTATAACTCCCCACCCAGCATCGCTCGGAAGAGACAGCCAAAGTGCAGAGCTTGGAGGTGGTGGCCCCGGGCATTGCCAGCGAGGAGGAGGAAGGGAGCACGGGAGGCAACCAGAGGGGCATTACCATGTGGCCATCGTTTCGTGATAATCCTCGCAGGCTGTTCATGTGGACGGGATGGGCTGTGTGCGAGGAGGACTCTGGACTCCCAGGTCTCCACATCCCACACACTGAGGGCTGGTATTTCAAGTACGGAAGTGGGGGAATGTTTTAAAATGTAGATTGCATTATGAATGAGGTATGATGAGGCCAACAGGTGGAAGACGACTGCATTGAAAGATAGTTTTTACTCACAGTTCCCAGAGGAGGGAGCATGCCACACCAAGCAGGGCCACCTGGGGAAGCACGAGGGTGGTCAGGAGGCAGAGGGAGGCGAGGAAATGTGGGCAGGAGCCCTTTGCTCTGGGTTCTGCAGGAAGGAACAGGCGAAGCAGGGTAAGCAGATTTAGGATTGGCTAGTTTGAGTAATGTCAGTGACTCTGGGGCAGGGGGCTGTCCCTAGTTGTCTGGCACCCGGCCCTGGGTGATTAGGACAGGGTACAGTGGCCCCACAGTATAAAAGCCTGATAGATAAAGGAGGTGGTGAGAATTCGGGCTCTAGATCGGTTAGTTTGCATATGAAAGGAACGCTCCCAGGCAAATCCTTTGGGAATCAGCTACTCAGGGAAGGGCAATCTCTCCAGGGTCAACAAAGCCCCAGATATCAAAGCATCAGAATACGGATGATAAAAGATAAAAGTCATGATTAACACAAGGGAGATGGGCACGAGGCTGGTAAGCCAAAGGGGAGGGTCCCATACTTCCAGGGCCATGACTCCTGATCCCCAGCAAGGACATGCCCTCTGCCAGCAGTGACCTCCTGGAAGAGTTGGAGTAGGGAATTGGATAGTGGGCGTTTTGGGGGGTCACTATCAGCCTATCACACTACCCCCTTCCTTCTTTTCCTCTCCTTCCCCCTGGGGTCAGACCTGCATCATGCTCCAGCGACTCACTCAGTTGCCTGCAGATAAGGTACAGGCTGCTCAGTTAAATTTGAATGTCAGGTAAACAATAAATAATTTTTTAATATAAGTATGCCTGGGACATATTGCATAGGACATACTTATACTAAAAAATTATTCATGGTTTATCTGACATTTGAATTTAACTAGGTGTCCTGTATTTTTGTTTGCTAAATCTGGCGACGTTATTCTAGGTCCTTCCCCATTTTCCTTCACGAGTATTTTCCCCAATAAACCTCTTTCATGTCTAGTCCCATATTGGTGTCTGCTTCTCCGAGGACCCCGACTAACACATGGTGAGAATTAAATGAGGGAACAGACAGAAAGATCACAGAACAGTGCGTGGTCACCAGGAGATAAACGTCTTCTCCTAGCCGGTCAGCACAGCCAAATACTACCAGCTGACGTGTGAACCTTGGCCTGCCCAACTCCTTAGTCTATGCTCTCTCACCTCGCCCCCGACACTTAGTAGGTGCTCAAAACACATTTCACAAGAGATGTGTGCATTTGTTTGCATGTCTACAGACTATTTGCAGGAGAACACCAAGGACTGGTGGTGGTCCTGCAGAGGAAGTATGGAAGGGAGACTCACTTTTCACTAAATGACCTGCCTACCTTTTGAATTTGTACCATATGATTGTTAGCATCTATCACAAAACTAAAAAAAATTTAAATATATTTTGAATTGAATTAAATTTATTGCAGTTTTTATATCTTGGACGCCACAATTGTGCAGGGGTCCTGAGTGGGAGCCACTATCCTGCCCAAGGCCCCACATCGCTCTGAGAGGCACTGGCTTGGAGGTAGCAAAGGCCTCATCTCCTGTGTTCCTGGAGGTAATTTGCAAGGCCAAGTTCCTAACGTCAGTGCCTAACAATGGCCTTTGATACTGGACAGCCCTGGAGACCTCCCTGATCATCCCACTGCAGCGCTCCCGACCCACCCAGGTTCTTCTTTGGGAGGCAAGGATATTGGCACGGAGGGGCGGGGAACACCTCCCACTTTGCCTCACACTTCACCTACCGGCAAAAGAGGAGGAGGCAGGGCTCATGTCAGGGAGCTGGAATCACAGAAGATCGGCATTTAAAGAGTCTTAAAGGTCAGGGAGAGTAGGAAAACTCTCCCTGACCTCTCTGACACACATTTCTTTTCCTTAGTCCATCCTTGCACACCTCCCAGGATGAGGACCTCACTCCCTCAGGATCAGCCTTCCTAACCAGCACAGCTCTGCCGGGAAGAAGGTGTTTGCTGTCTCTGAGCTGAGAGCTGGCACTGCATGGCTGCCCCAGGATGTCATCGCGGGTCCTCGCTCTGCTCTCCGAGCCTCCAGGCCCCGAGAGCTCACTGCAGAGTCACCCCCAGGATGGCTCCTCCAGCTCCTCGGGACTGGAGCCTTCTTGGCCCCCTACTTGCCTGGCACGCTCAGCCTGGCTTTCTCTCGGGTCCGGCACCTGGGGATGGGATGGAGAGCCAACGCACCTTTAGGAAGCACTTGTTGGGCTGGAACTCAGAGAAAGGTTGCTTGCTGGGCCCACCCTGGCTGAGGGCTGAGGAAGCATAAGTGTCCTACACAGAGGGCAGCGGGTCTCTGATGACCAGAACACTGGGTGCCCCCACCCCAGTTCTGTGCCTCTCCTGCCTGGACATTCTCAGCCAAAGTTAGAGCTCGGACACTGGCGTCTCCATCTCAAGACACTTTCTCTGTTAACCCATTCTTTCCCTTTTAAAAAACGACTTATTTTTAAAAGTGAAAAAAAGATCTGGAAGATCCAGAGGTAGCTACTTTTACTGGTTTCTTGTGTGTTCTCTCGAGCCATTCTAAGCATTTTCAGCATATGCGTGCTGTCCTTGACTTGGGAGACAGCCCTTGTCCCCCCGTGTGCAACCCTGGAAGGCAGCCCCTGCTCCCTGCTCCCACACACCCTCGGGTGGCCCCTCCTGCTCCCTCCCAGATGGGGTGAGTGCACCCCTCGCTCTGCACAGAATGATTTTGAAGGCGGCATGTATTTAAGTTTGCACAGTTTAGTATTTATTTAAACAGACATTAAAGAAAACAGACTAGTCCACCCAGTCCATAATTTCACATTTGCCCAGAATGGGGTTACAGTTTAAAAGTGAGTTTTAAAAAAAAGGTAAATAATATGAAGTTTATAGATAGGGCAAAATTGCACAGGAGGCGCAGGGACGACTCAGAAGTTTGGAAATGCTGCTGGCTATTAAAGGCAGATGGAGAAAGTTAGACCTCTGCTTGGCACCTAGAAAGAGCCCACCCAGCAGGAGGCAGAGGACGGCAGAGGCTCTGGGGCTGATTCCCAATCTGGGCTGAACATCAGAATCACGTGGAGACCTTCAAAAGCCTCACCGTCCAGGCTGCATTTCACATCAATCTGAAGGTGCCGAGTAGCATTGGAATTCTTTCAGTCCCACACGGGACAGGCGAGCGGCTCCCAGAGCTCCCTTGAGCTTCTCAGGAGAAGGCAAATGTTGGGCGCCCCCTGCTGGCGGGAGGAGCAGCATGCTCCCACTCTGATGGGATTTGCTGGCGGACTCAGGGGCTCAGCAGTGCGGGTAGAGTTTGGGCAGCTTACGTAAGCTCTGCTGCGGGCCTCATATTAACAGTTAGCAAGAGGAAGCTATTTAAAGCAGGAGGCTCGAAGACACGTGGGAGGCCGCTAGGTCCGGTGCAAGGCTCAGGACGTAGGCAGAAAACAATGCCCCAAATTCTGATGCTCGAAGTGTCACCCAGGCCAAACAAAAATAAGAGAAGAAGGCAGCGGCCAGACAGCACTGGGGCCCAGAGGAGGCTCTAATTAAAGTGCTTAATGCGCTTGGTGATATTCCTATGTTTCTCCCAGCTATTTTTCTACCCATCCCCATGCACTGGTCTTCTGCTCTTGAAGTTGAAGGTCATTTATAATTCATCATTTCATTCACTCAGCAAACAATTCCTAGGCCAGGTCCTATGCAGGGCACTGGGGGATAATATCAAAAACAGTAACAGCTCACATTTATTGAGCATTTACTTTGTGCTAGGTACTATTCCATGCGCTTTGTACGTATTGACTCATTTGATCCTCACACAGCCCTGTGAGGAGGGTCCTTATTATCCCCATTTCACAGGTGAGGAAATGGATGCACAGACAGGTCAAATAATTTGCTCAAGTTCTCACAGCTAAGATGTGGCTGATACACGACTAAGACAGCACTCCTTCCTTTAGGAATTCATAGCCTAGCGGGGTGGCAGAGCTGGGACACATATATATATGCAACTGGGGACTCACAAGAGAGGGAAGTGCCACCTCTTTCTGAGAGAGGTCAGGGAAGGATACCCTTGGAATGGGTCCTAAAAGTTGAGTAGGAGCCAGCCAGGCTTAGAGGAGACAGGAGAAAAGGGAAGGGCACATCGGGCAGAGGGAATGGCTTTTGCAAAGGCGAGGAGGCAGGAAAACAGCACAGCTTCTGCTATAGTGAAAAGCAGTCTGACATGAAGGTGGGAAAGACATTATTCAGTACTTTAAACCTTTGTCTGGAACAGACCAGGAATGGCACTCTGTAGGAGGCTCTGGGACGTGTGCCTGTGCTCCCGAAATCACGGTTAACAGTTCCAAGAAATAACCAGCATGTTTTCAGGGCAAGGGAAAGGAGACCTGGGTGTTCTTTGTGTTTGCTCCACCGTGGGGAATGGTCCAGTGAGAGGGGGTCCCGGAGGCACCACGTGCTTGCCTGCTGCCCTGTTCATCACATCAGCTCGTTCAAGAGGAACAGCTGGTTTTCTAGATGCCCTGTGTCAGCCTGGGCCTGCCCGGGTACGCAGCCCGAATGCAGAAGAGAGGATGGGAGAGAACCTTTCAGTCAGGAGGACAGAGGCTTCTGTGCTGGCTCCACAAGGCACCTACCTCGGAGCCTCAGCTCCCTGATGTGCGAATTGGGGACCAACTCACCTTGCAAGGCCTTTATCTTACTCAGGACGTAGCTAGGTGTCTGTGGGAGACGGAGCACAGAAGCGGTCACAGTCTCTATCTGTTATGAGCTGCATTATGTTCCCCCCAAATTCATGTCATTTAAGTCACCCAGCATGTGATACCTTGTTATGGCAGCCTGCAAACTGATACCTGTCTCTGTGGTTGCTCCTAGAAAGAAGTGGGTCTGTTTCTCCATCCTTAGATCTGGGCTGGTCTTGTGACTTACTTTGGCCCATAGAAGGCAGCAGAAGTGACAATGTGACAGTTCTGAGCTTAGGCCTCAAGATACCTTGTCAGCTTCCGCTTGCTATCTTTTTGTGAACAAGCCTGGGCTGGCCTGCTGGAAGATGGGAGACCACAGGAGGAGAACGCATTTGTTCCCGTCAAAGCCATTCTAGACCAGTCAACTCCCATACACATGGGAGCCCCGCTAAGATCAGCAGAGCTGCATATCTGGTCTGCAGCTGATCTCAGATGTACGAGGGGGCCCAAACTAAGACCAGAAGTACTGCCCAGCAGATCTGTGGGCTCATAAGCATAAACGAATGCTTATGTTGCTGGGTTTAGGGGTGTTTGTTTTAAGCCACTGAATTTAGTGCTATTTGTCATACAGTAATAGCTAACTGGTACAGCTTCTGTAACAAGGGACCTCTCTCCTCAAACAAGCCTCCTGACTCTCAGTCAATGTGAGCCAGTGCCTGGCCAGAGAGACCTCTCTTTTCCCAGAAGATGACCTGTGCACCAGTGTTTTGAGGGGCTCACAAGGGGTGGACACAGGGCCTTTAGAGAAGGAAGGAAGCTCTGCTGAAGGGAAGCCAATGGGAGTGTGGAAGGCTGCTCAAAGGCAGGGCCTAGCTGAACTTTAAATCTCAAATGAAGACTCTGGATTCAATGGCAAATTCTGTAGCTTGGGGCTAAGGAAATAAGCTGAACCACATAGACAGAGGCAGGGAAGGGTGGTTCCCCAAGGAAATGGAGATGTTATCAGTAGAAAAGGGTTGCCTGCCAGCCAAGAAAGAGCAACAGATGTCCACTGCAACAGTGATGATGGTGATGATGATGATGGCGATGATGGATGATGTAAAAAGGAGAAAATGGTGAGGAGGAGGGGCGATTCAAGTACCCGCAAAGTCGGCAGGAAAGGAGCCTTAAATGTGTAGGGGAAGCCTTGGCCTCTCCCAGACTCTTCTCCATTTCGTTCATCACTTTTGGGGTCTTCTGCTCCCCACAAGTTTGCTGTAGTTAGCCTGATGGGTTGTCTGATCTATTGAGCAGGAGGGTACTGGGCAGAAGCCCAGCCTTAAAGACAGGCTGGGACAAATCATGTCCTCACGATCCAGAGACAGAGACAGAGACAGAGAGAAGCTGAGGCCGTGAGATTTCCACTGCTATCTTTTCCAATCCAGGGGGTCATCCCCCCGGGCTGCGTTACACATAGCGTCCACCATTTCTCACACCATCCCGCTAAAGTTGGTGACTTGAGAGCCTGGCAGACACTCAGCCTGAGGCTGTCATGGAGTGTAGAACTCATCTGAGAAATGATCTGAGGCAGAGACGGCCAGCTGTGCACTGGACATTTGTGCTTCTCTTCCATGGTGTGGAGCTGTCCCTAGGATGCAGCTGCCCAGCTGGGGACTACAGTCCCCAGCCCTCCCTGCATCCAGGAGGGGCTGTGTGACTGGTTCTTGCTGATGAAGGTGCCAGACAGTGAAGTGAGCTGCTCCTGGCTCAGGTGGTTGAGAAGAGGATGTACTTTCACCATTCTCTGTTCTTCCATTTCCTGGCTGGGCATTAACTCTGGGGTGACCTTGGAGGCCATACACTGCAACTGGCCCTTGGATTTATTGTTCTGCAAACCCCAAGGGAATGAATGACTGCATGGAGAGAGGTTTCCTCCACCTCCACCTCCCCCCACCCACCCACTGACCAGGAACACCTGCACTGGCCATTACATGTTGTTATGGCACCAAAATTTGGGGGTTGGTTTGTTACAGCAACTAGCCTTACCTTCCCGATATAGGATCCATGGGTTCATAAGAATAAGGGCAACAGCTGACCTTTATTTCTTGCCTACTGTCCATCAGAAGCCTTGTGACCTATGTTAGACGCACCATCTTAAACCTCGCCACAACTCTGTGAGGTATGACTATTATCATCCCCATTTTACAGACATGGAAATGGAGGCTGAGAGAGATTCATCAACTTGCTCAAGATCACACATTCATTCACTGAGTCCTTCAACACACGTTTATTGAGGGCCTATTAAGTGCCAGCAGTTTGAGGCTGGGGATGCAGCAGCAAATGGGACAAAGTTCCCACCCTCATGCAGCTGGCACCCCAGTGGGAGGGAGGCAATCAGTAAATACAGGCACATATCCATAAGCGAATGCAGGGCTCGGCACAGAAGGAAAAGAGGGTGGTGGTGCTGGTGGACAGCCAGGAGCAGGGTGAGGTGAGTGAGGCTCCCAGAGTGCAAAAAGGAGACCAGTGCTTGCATGGTCCTGAGAGTGAGCATCTCTTACATTTTGTACTCTGGGAGCCTCACGTGCCTCACCTGGGCCCAGCTGTGGCCTGGGATGCGCCACTTTGATAGTGTGGACAGGGTGCAGTCACATTTGTGCAGAGGCCTGAAGGAGGTGAGGGAGAGAGGATTTTAGGAATCTGGGAGAAGAGTGTTCCAGGCACGGCACCAGCAAGTGCAGATGCAAGGGGCAGAGCATCCTCAGAGCAGGAACAAGGAGGCCCTGGTGCCTGCATCCAGGGGGCCGGGAGGCTGGAGATGCATCCGAGGGTGCTGGGGGCCAGGTCATACAGGGCCCTGTGGGCCATTGTGAAGACTTTGGTGGGAGCCACGGCAGGGTGCCTCGCAGAAGAGGGACGTTGCCTGACTTTGGTCCAGTTTGGACCCTCTCTCTGCACCTGGAGCAGAGGCTGGAGGGGTGAGGAGGCGGGGGCTGAGAGCAGAGGCAGGGAGAGCAGGAGGCTCCTGCAGTCACCCAGGTGAGAGATGGCGGGGTGGCAGCCAGGACAGGAGGAGTGGGCATATTCTAGATCCGTTTCAAAGTAACAGGCAACGGGATTCACTGATGGATTAGAAGTGAGGTGTGAGAGAAAGAGGGGCTCAAAGATGACCTCAAGGCTGTTCGCTGGGGCACCTGGCTGAATGGAGGTGCCATTTACTCCAATGGAAGGGTTGTGAAAAGAGCAGGTTTGGGAGTGGGGTTCCCGAGGGAAGAGAATCCATGAACTCTGCTGAAGGCACAGGCCAGTCCGAAACAAGACTGTGTGTCCTGCCATCTGAGCTCCAGACTGTCAGCGGCTGCGCAGTGGAGCCCGGCAAGAGAAAGGGGGCTCAAATTCAGCAGTGCAGGAGCTTGGCAGGGGGAACGGACTCTGCCACCCCAGGCCGCTGAGGTGCTCACCCACGTCTGCTGGACAGCAAGAGGGAGCCTCCCAAGGCATCGGACGTGAACCAGCCTAACCGCGCTGGCTCTGAAAACCTGGCTTGTCTGCACGGTTCTTGCGTGGCCAGATGGCGCCCCCTGGTGGCTTGCTCGGCTCCACACAGCGCTCTGCTCGTCTTGCATACGTAGCCCGCAAAAAGGGGATAGATATACTGTGAAAAGGAGACGGCCCTCCAGTGCCAGCTCCCCTTCCCGGAGGCAACGACTGTTAGAATTTGTGTTTCCTTCCGGAGACTCAACATGCATCCTGTCAACTGATCCTTACCTAGGGTCTACTATGTACGAAGCACACTTGGCATTTTTGCCCTCTGCATCTCTTCTCAACACAGAAGTTAGAGGTCAGATCCCGTCCCTCGCCTAAACCAAACCTTTCTCGGGTCTCCACCTCGCTCAGAGCAAAGGCCAAAGTCCCTACAACAGCCGTGACCTGCTCTCTCCCCTGGAGCTCTCAGACCTAATTTCCTACAATGTTCTCCCTTGCTCCATCTGTTTCAGCCATATTGGCCTCATTACTTTTTTTATTGTGATACAATATACAAAAATGATGTTTATCATTTTAACCATTCTTAAGTGTACAATTCAGTGGCATTAATGCATTCACAACATTCAATTCTAATATTGTATAACCAGCACCACTATCTATACCCCAGACTTTTTCATCATCCCCACAAAAAGTCGGTGCTCAAACATCAACTCCTCCTCCTCTCCTTCCCTCAGCCCTTGCTAACCTCTGTTTCACTTTCTGTCTCTATGAACTTGCCTAATTCAGGTACCACACACAAGTGGAATCACACAGTATTTGTCCTTCTATGTCTGGCTTATTCCACTAAGCATAATGAAAAAGCTCCATCCATGTTGTAGCATATATCAAAATACCATTCCTTTTTTGCGGCTGAATAATATTCTATTGTATGGATATGCCACATTTTGTCTATTCATTCATCCACTGATGGACACTTGGGTTGTTCCTACCTTTTGGCCACTGTGAATAATGTTGCTATCTATGAACACTGGTGTTAGTCTCATTACTTTTTCTTCAACCTGTGTGCCTGCCAGGCACACACCTGCCTTGAGGATTGCACTAGCTGTTCCCTCTGCATGGAATGTTCCTCCCCAAGATATCCACATGGCTCATTTCTCGCTGCCTTCAGGTCTTTATTCAAATGGTGCCTTCCCAGTGAGGCCTACTCAGACCATCCCCGTTGCTCTATTTTTTCTTTTTTCTATAGCACTTATCACTCTCTAACATACTATGTGATGTACCTTTTTAGTATATTTATTATTTACTATCTGTGTCTCTCCACCACAGTGTCAGCTCCACGGGGGCAAGAATTGTCATCTGTTTGGTTTATCTCAGGCACCCAGGTAGGCAGGTGTTCAATAGATAGTTTGTTGAATTAACTTAAAATCGCAACCCTAAGTCCATCGCTGTTACACATTTTAAACCAGAGTCACAAGTCTAATGTGTTAGATGCTTTACACGCCAAACATTCTTAAATGCCTCAAAGACTTAGAATGTCACATCTACATGGCTTATTTCGAATCTGGGTTGGAATTGGGGTTAACTTCTCAACTGGCTGAGCATACCTATCTCCAGAGATCTCGGTCAGAGGAATGAGATGTGAAGCTGCAGACCACCAGTGTAATTTTTCTCACAAGCTGAGGACCAGGATGGGCATTTTTTCTTGTCCCTGGCCCGGGGACCGTCGTGCAGGGTGTGTATAGCACAGTTGAGGGGTTGATGGGAGCAGAAATCCAGTCTGTGCCCCCCTCGCCAAGCGCAGGGCTTGGTCCTGGCACAGGGTAGCATCCGTTGGAGGGTGGGGGGCCTCTGTCCCATCCACCAAAGGCCCCTCTGGGCTGGTGGTGGCCCTGCTTTGTCAAAAGAGACGCCAGCCCACCACCTGAAAATTGGGTGGCCTTGCAGCCCACATGCCCCCAGGCGAATTCCGTATTTTCTACTTTTCAGGTCTGTTGAGGCCGCCACTCCCCCCACTCCCACTGGATGCAGTGAATGTAGTTACTATTTGATTCTATTGTGAGTTCCCATCTGGCAGGGCCATGACTCTCAAATATATTCCCACAACACCAGGTTGACGCCTCACACCTCCCGTGGCACTGTCTGACTCAACCTGACACAAGTGCCGAGGCATTTGAATGACACCTCCCTTCCTTTTTCTTTAACAAACATTTACATAGTCCTTCCTATGTACCAGGCGCTGTTCCAGCACTTTCCAAATATTAACCTATTTAATCCTCCAACCTAGGAGGTAGGCACTTTTATTATCCCATTTTACAGATGAGGAAACTAAAGCTCAGAGAATTTAAGTGGCTTGCCTGGGATCACACAGCTACAGGGCTGGGATCCAAACCCCAGTCGACCAGCTCCGAAGCCTGTGCTTATAACCACGATGCTTTGCTACCTCCTAACTTCTTCTGTCATTCTCTCTCCCTCTTTTCCTACTTCCTTCCCTCTCTTTCTTCCCCTTCCCTTCCTCTTTCCCTTTCTTCTTTCCTCCATTCTCTGCTTCCTTCCTTCCTGACCCTGAGCAGCTGCCACCTGCTTCCCTGGGGCACTGCCCAGCCTGGCACACCCTCTGCCAATTCTCCAGACCAGGCGCTGTGCTCCTGTGTCCCTGCCAGTCCCTCCATCATCACTCATTTCCCTGTGCCAGCAGATGATGTGTGCCAATCTCTACCCACTCAGCCCGTCTGCTCACAACCACAGCGGCAGTTGGCAGAGGCCTGGGGAACTGGGGCGTGGGCCAGCCTGGAGGGAAGCCGGATCTTTGGGGAGTTACATGACGTGCCGCGCACCTTCCCCTGACGTAGGCTTACTCACATCATGATTTCCCTTTCCTGCTCAGGGATTTTAATGTGATACCAAGACATCTTGTGCTGCTTGGGATGAACTTAGATAATAAGGGGCCAGAAAGAGAGAGAGAGAGAGAGAAACTCTAAGGTGGAAGGCAAAGGTGAAGAGAGCCAGCTGTCTGAGATTCTACCATTAGAAGTGGCTCCCTACAGTGTTGGTGTTGTGGGCTCAGAAGGCCAAAGGGTCAAAAGAAAGATTTCTTGGACTCCCAAGGTCTGGCAGTAGTGCTCCTTTATTCAGAGAATAGCATGGGGACAGGACCCATGGGCAGTGAAGAGCTACAATGTGTTGAGGGTTAGGGCTAAATTTATAAGGCATGGGTATGTGACTTATTTTTACTAGACAAAGGAAGATGATGTAAAAAGTCATTAAAATGGTATCAGTGCAGGTGGGGTCTTGTTATTGTGTGGTCGTATAACTTTAGATATGAATCGGGTCATATAGATCGGGCATGTAGGCCAGGACGCCTTGGGCTTCTCTCCCTGGGGCAGCCTTGATCCACATCATTGGGATCAGGGAGGAGTGTGGATGAATTTTCCAAGTTTCTCAGAGGATGCATGTTCTTCTGCATGACCAGGCCTTTGCATACGCTGTTCCCCTGGCCTGGACAGCCCTTCCTGACCATTTCTACCTGAGGGTTCTGTTCATGAGTCACCACCTCTGGGAAACCTTCCCTGAATTCCCACAGGGGATTCTGCCTCCCCTCTGATGCCAGAGCATCTGCACACATGTACATACCTCTCTCTCTCTCTCTCTCTCTTTTTTTTAACTATTTGGCTTATGAGCATCTGTGTCCCCTGCCAGCTGAGCCTTCCTCCAAGATTGAGACCATCCTGCCTTATTTTCATCACACCCTCTAACTCTATGCCTGGTACATGGTTGGTGCCTGGAAAATACTGAGAAATTCAGGAAAGCTCAGAGATCAGACCTTCACAGAGGAAGGAAAAGTGGGGGTTGTGAAAGTTAAGGCAAGAGGACTCTGGGTTCAGCACTTACCAGCTGTGTGACTTTGGACAAGTCACCTAACGTTCTGTGCCTCAGATCCCTCACTTATAAAATGAGGATGATATTGTGTAGTAAGTTTGTATCACATGGGATTATATGAGAATTAATGAGCTAAGACATGGACAGCACATAGAACAATGACTGGCACACGTGAGCCACTCGGTTAATGTTAATCATTATTATTATTATTAAAACAGAAGTTGTAATAGAGTTACCCAAAGGATTTAAACAATACACGTGCTTTTGATGAACTGTAAAGCAAACAGGAAGGTCTTTGCCACGATCATTCTTAAAAATATCAAGAGAACAGCAGCAGCTGGTCCATCATGATTTTCAGAAATAATTCACATACTACAGGCCACATTGCCACTGCTTTTTTAAGCAAATGAAATGGTGAATGTGACACTGGCTTTTCTAAATGATAGAATGACAGGCAAAATCATGATGGTTTAATAAAAGGTTCATTGCCTGACCCCAAACATAGTCCTGCCTGTAAGCATGGCCTTATGGCCCCAGACATTCAATAAGGTGTTTTCACTCTCCAAGTCCTGGCTACTGGCACCCAAGGCAGAGGGCGAGGACAGAGAGACAGAGCTGCGTGTGTCGCTTTGCTTCTCACAGGTTGGCAAGTCTCTTCTCTGTCTGTGCCAATACACAAAGGGGAGTCGCTGTCCACTCCTGCCAAACCTGTGAAGTTAAAAAAAAGGTGGGGGGGGGGGCCATCAAGATGAAAAAATAAAAGAGCTTGCAAGTCTTTGGAACGCATTTTATCTGTACAGATGGGAAAACTGAGGCCAAGGGAGGGGAAGAGACCTGTGCAAAGTCACAAAGTAAGGTGCAGCCAGGGCTAGAGCCCAGGTCTCTTGATGCTTAGCTCACCGCCTTTTCCCCGGCGATTGCTTTCCCAAAACTCAATGCTCTCCACACCAGGAGACCCATGTCCTTAGTGGAAGGCGATGGAGGCCGGGCGCTAGTCGCAGAATCAGTGCTCCTGTCCACATGTGGAGCCAGTGTAAAGGAGCTCCCTCCGCCCCCGCTACCAATATCACCTTACTCAGTTTTCACAACACCATGAGGTGGAGCCTATTATTTTCATCCCCATTTTACAGATGGTGATACCAGGAGTCAAAGAGGTCCAGTAACACTGCTGGAATGTGAACCGAGGCTGCTTTCTGACCCCAAAGCTCAGGATCTTCCCATCATGCTCTGCGGCTCTTTTTCTGGAGCCCAGGCCATTGCCGAAGGCCAGCACTTGTGCAGGACACAAAGCAAATAGCTCCCCAGAACTGGGCTGAGGTTTTGTCTCTATACATCTTGTGGTACTCAGCACAGCGCAGGGTATGGAATAGGTAATGGCTGATGATCCTTTTTTTTTTTTTTTTGAGGTATAATGTACATATAACATATTAGTTTCAGATGTACAATATAATGACTTGATATTTGTATATATTGCAAAATGATCACAATTAATGTCACTATACATAGTTACAATTTTTTTCTTGTGATGAGAACTTTTAACATCTACTCTGTAAGCAACTTTCAAATATACAATACAGTATTATTAACTATAGTCACCACGCTGTACATTACATCCTCAGGACGTTTATTTTATAACTGGAATTTTGTACCTGTCGACCCCTTTCACCCATTTCACCCACTCCCAACCCCCGGCAACCACCAATCTGTTCTCTATACCTATGAACTTGGTTTTCCATGTGTGTGTGTGCGTGAGTGTGTGTGCTTAAAGTTCCACATATAAGTGAGATTATACGGCATTTGTCTTTCTCTGTCTGACTTATATCACTTAGCATAAGGCCCTCAAGGTCCATCCATATTGTCGCAAATGAAAAATTTCTTTTTTATGGCTAAATAATATTCCGTGTGTGTGTATTATATACACCATAATTTCTTTATCCATTCATCTACTGATGAACACTGTATGTCTCGACTACTGTAAACAACACTGCAATGAACATGGGGGTGCAGATATCTTTTTGAGTTAGTGTTTTTTTCTTTGGATAAATACCCAAAAGTAGAAATGCTGGATCACGCGGTAGTTCTACTTTTAATTTTTGGAGGAACTTCCACAGTTTTCTATAGTGGCTGCATCAATTTATGTTCCCAACAGTGCACAAGGGTTCCCTTTTCTTCACATCCTCCCCAACACTTTTATTTCTTATCTTTTTGATAGTAGCCATTCTACTAGGTATAAGGTGATACCTCACGGTGCTTTTGATTTGCATTTGAAAATGCCCCAGATTTCCCACAGATTTGACCACGCTGCACACCCTCCGGATGGATGTCCCCCCTGATTCCAAGTCTCCACTCTGTCGTGGATCTTTTCACATCCTCCAAGTCTCCCGAATATTCCTTTAATCTCTAGCTCTCAGGAACTTTGACGCCAATTAATGTAGAACTGCAGTCGAGGTGGGATAGGAGGCGTTAAAGACTCCGCCGCCTCAGCCATTGCGCCCCTTGGTCAGGAGCTAAAGAACTATGGACGGCAGTCGTTCCATCCACACGCCGGGGCGGGGAGTAGGGCGTTGGCGTCAACGCGTTGCACAAACTACCGGGACGTCAAAACGTCCGCAAACCAACCAGCCGCACCCGCTGGTTCTTACGCGCCTGCGTGGAGGCCGCGGGCCGCCCTGCGCCGTCTGAATCCGCCCCGCCTGAGGGCGCCCTCGAAGATTCGGCGCTCGAGGGCCTCTGTCAGCCTGCCTTCCGGTTGCGGCGCCGCCGCAGGCGCGCCTGCCGAGTGCCGAGCAGCCGATGGAGATGGCGGCGGCTGTGTGAGGGACCGTGGAGGCCCAGCGCCCGGCCGCAGGGCTGGAGAGGCCTGCGTGCCCGCGGGAGCCCGGCCGGGTACAGAGGGCAGGCCCGGGCCGCGCTGAGGGGCGGGGGCGCGGCTCCCCTCAGGGACAGAGGCGGGCGGGCCGCGCGGGTGTGGGATGCGTGAGGTTGTGGTGGGTGTGACGTGCGCGGTGGGAGAGGGGGCTTTCGGGCTGTGCGTTTCACTTGTGTGTGCTTGCGATGCTGGGCTCTGTGCGGTTGTGAGGTTACGCGGGGCGTGAACAGTTGTGTTTGGTTGTGCGGCGGAGCCGGGGGTGGGTGGTGGTCTCCGCGGGGTTGTCCTTGGTCCTCTGGTTGTGTGAGGTTGGGGCGTTTGGGTTCTGACTTGTGTGGAGTTTTTGTACTGTTTTGCGTGGCGTCTGTGCGATGTGTGGAGTTGTCATGTCTGCTCTGTGGGTGTTTCCTGTTGTGTGGCTGTGCGCCGTGCGCACAGTCGAGTTGAGTTCTGGGGAGGGGGTTGTGTGCGGTCGCGAGGCGGGGATGAGTGGGCTGTGGGATGTGCAGTCTGTGCGGCGTGGGGCCGGGGCCCTTCCTGCTGGACGTATAGTTGCAGGATATGTAGATTTTATTATTTTTTACGTTGTTTAGGGTGCGAGGGCTTGGTGGTTTGTGGTCGATTTCTTTGGTTTGTGGTTTATGTTTGGTTAGACGATTTTAGAATTAATGAATATTCCTGGAGCTTTGTTTTGTTTCCTCGTGGTTTGCGCCAGGCACTGTGCTAGACCCTGGGGATGTGGTGGCGAAGACAGGCATAGTCTCTGCCTCACGGCGCTTAGTCTTCTCTGTTTAGTCCCTTTGTGCACTTGTGATTATAAATTGAGGCGAGTGCTGTGAAGGAGAAGTGCAGGGGCTGTCCCGTGGGAGAATGCCTCAGGGAAGAGGCACTTCCTGAAGCAGTGAGGTTGGGTTGAGATGTGAAGGGGGCGTGTGTGTTTGATGTGTAGTTGTTAGGGGCCAGTGCCTGGCAAGGAAGGGGGTGGTCAGAGTCGGGCTCAGTTGAACCCCTGGCTGGGGAGGGAACTGGAGCTGCTGTTTCAGTGATCTGGAAAAGGGGCTGAGATCTGCATGTATACAGTCGTTGGGCTTCTTAGCTAGAGGGAAAGAACAGGGACCTGGTGTTTCATTTGTGCGTTTTCTGGGTCACTGCCACCCTTCAGCCTTGAGGACCAGGCAGTGCCTCCTCAGTGGCCCTCTAGGCAGGGCCATCCACAGCTAAGGTCAGACATTCCTCTTCACTCTCTGCTGTGGTTTGTGGCCTCAGGTTCTTGGGGAGAAATTTCTCTGCTTTTGTGGAAGGGTTTTGTCTGGATTCTCCTCTGGCCAGGAGTCTTTCTGAGGTGACATTGCAAGTGACTTTGTCATGGCCTGTTAAAAGTAACAGTGCAACTTATTAAGCCCCGAATTGTTTAAGCACTGAATCCTTTTATTTTGGAAGCAGCGAGAACATTAGGTTTGCTGCTTGACTGTCGTAAACTGTCATTTATGAAATCTAGTAAGTTCATTGGGGAGAAAGTGCTCTACAAACATGAGACACAAAATAGATTTTTCTTTTTGACCCCTAGGTTTCAAGTGCTCCTCCTTAGACTGAGGTTGGGATTTTGGTTCTGTTTGCTTTTGTTTGTATTTTGGGGCAGACACTATCTCTTTTTCATTGGTGCAAGGTGCAAGGGCTCAATATATGTGGTTGAATAAATGATGAAGGTAAAGAGAGTCAAATAAAAACTTTTGCTTGTTGATAAGTACTTCAGACATTTCCCTAGTGGCTAAAGTGGCGTACAGATTATGGCGTTGGACCATTTGGAATGAATGTTAGAGGATTGCCTTGGTGTTGTGTTTGCTGTTGAAGTTGAATTTTCCTTCCTTGTCTTCAAGAGTCTGTGCTTCCCATTTCATTGAGTTGCCATTGTCCAGTGTCATATTGTAGAGCGAGATGAGAACATCTTAGAAGGTTTTGTGTTTTGGTCTAAGGATTTGAGAAAGCAGTTTGTGTTCTTAAACTTGCACTGAACAAACATTAAGTACCCTTGTTGAATTGTGAAAAGAACAAAGAAAATTCTTAATTGCTGCTGATTTGCCTGAATTGGCTTTTTCTTCCATTGTTTCCTTTCTCAGGGCTTCTACTCCAAGGAGGAAGCCTCATCCAGGGCCATGATGCCACTACCCCATCATCTGTGTGCTGCTTGGTTAAGCTAATGCTGCGGGAGCCCTGGTCCCTTGTGGAGGAATCACGCTGACTCTTGGCATGAGGCCGCTGCCTTGCAGTGGCTGAGAGTGACTGCCATGGCTTCTCTGGATGACCCAGGGGAAGTGAGGGAGGGCTTCCTCTGCCCTTTGTGCCTGAAGGACCTGCAGTCTTTCTATCAGCTTCAGTCACATTATGAGGAAGAGCACTCCGGGGAAGACCGTGATGTCAAAGGGCAAATTAAAAGTAAGAGGCGAGGATTTTTTGCTTATCCCATTCTGTCAATGGGAGTTCTAACTCATGGGATAGTTGTCATCAGTTTCCATGTTGCCACCAGAACATGATAACCAGTAATAAATAATAATAGTAGTGAACATAGCTAGTGCTTACCATGTGTCAGGCATTGTTCAGACTCTTCCCGTATATTAACTTCATTTCATCCCCACAGTACCTGTGACTGTGAGCCCCATTTTACTGATGAGGGTTCCAGACATGGAGAGATTAGATAACTTACCTGAAGTCACACAGTGAGGCA
The DNA here is from genome assembly GCF_021613505.1 of Equus quagga. Classification (NCBI taxonomy): domain Eukaryota; kingdom Metazoa; phylum Chordata; class Mammalia; order Perissodactyla; family Equidae; genus Equus; species Equus quagga. Next base: position 102,756,759 of record NC_060267.1, on the reverse strand, counting down.
GAGCCTGGCTTTGAACCTTGTAAATGTAATTACTCTGCTCTGTTGTTTCTTGCTAGACTGTTTGAATTATCGAACTGCTAGCCAAGGAGGGTTTTGGAGTGGAATTCCTCTCCTTTGCTCTGAAAGTGGAGGCACATTGTGCACCCATTTACCTGTCATAAAGTCAAGCCTTCCTGCCGTCCATCCTTCCTCAACTATGCCTTGTCCTCTGCAACCCAGGAAAAGGAAGGTCATAGTTGAAAAGCAAAGAGAAACGACCCAAAAAGTTAAAACTTGGTTTTTGAGCTTCCAAGGGCTCAGGTCCTGGAGGATTATAGAAAGAATTTTTCAAAGTAATTTGACTATTCATAGTGTTCATTTCCGGGACTTCAGATTTTTTTTTTTTTAAGATTTTATTTTTTCCTTTTTCTCCCCAAAGCCCCCCAGTACACAGTTGTATATTCTTTGTTGTGGGTCCTTCTAGTTGTGGCATGTGGGACGCTGCTTCAGCATGGTGTGACGAGCAGTGCCATGTCCACGCCCAGGATTCGAACCAGCGAAACACTGGGCCGCCTGCAGCGGAGCGCGCGAACTTAACCACTCGGCCACGGGGCCATCCCCCCGGGACTTCAGATTTTAACTCCTAAATACTATGCCGCTGCTCTGAAACTCACTTTCCTGATGGTTATCTGACCAGCTTCAGTGAGATTAAAAAGGTCTGGATGCTGTATTCGCAGTTCTCTTTGGGGTGGGGGAGAAAGGAATGATCTTGTATTCCTAAGTGCACTGTGGCCTTCCCGCATGTGAGTCACATGAACCCTAGAACCGGATGGTCTCACTCTGTGTCTCACTTTTCAGTTCAGAAAAAAGAGGTATTGAAAGCATTAACATTTATAACTTCTGTCCAAATACGTGTTTGACAAAGTCAAACATTTTCAAAATCCTGATGGCTATGATGGATGAGGTGGCTTCTGGCTGAAGAGGCTGGAGCAGAGCCATAACTATTAGGAGGGAAAAAAAAAAAAACCCTTTGTGCTTTATAGTTTTCAGAGTTCTCTCACATACATTATTATTTCTTTCTTTCTTTTTTTTTTTTTTTAAGATTGGCACCTGGGCTAACAACTGTTGCCAATCTTTTTTTTTTTTCCTGCTTTATTTCCCCAAACCCCCCCGTACACAGTTGTATATCTTAGTTGCAGGTCCTTCTAGTTGTGGGATACGGGATGCCGCCTCAACGTGGCCTGATGAGTGGTGCCATGTCCGTGCCCAGGATCCGAACCCTGGGCCACCACAGCGGAGCGCGCGAACTTAACCACTCGGCCACAGAGCCGGCCCCACATTATTATTTCATTTGACTCACCCAGAAACCTTGCAGGAGGGAAGGTGGTTGGTCTCACTTTACAGAGAAAAAGTCAGGTTCAGAGATGTTTAGTGACTTATCCAAAGTCACACAGGAATTGGCAGAACTAGGCCTTGAGCCCGGGTGTTCTATCACCTCTGAGTCTAGTGCTGCTCTTTCTACATGGCATCATTGATAATATGAGACCCTGTCTTCCAATCACAGCATGCACTGCAGCTGGAAAACAAGCAAACTGATTAAGTTTCCTTGGGAAACTGAAGGGTCTCCGTGATTTTCAGGGAGCGTCTAGTCTCAGTGTCAGCTGAACTGAGTTATATGCCACGATATCAGTAAGACTTTCATGCCAGTGGGTACAGAGTTTAGAGAGTGTCCTCAGATTCCTGTGATGACCTTTTTATTAGAGGGAAAATGTTTTATTAGAGGGAAAATTAGAGGAAATATATTTATGGAATAATAGATTTGGGAATCTATTTCAGGAATGCCAGAGTGAAAATTTTGTTCCTGTGAAAGAAACTTGAAAGGATTCTTTTGTTTTTTCCATCTCTACCTCAGAAGAACTAAGAGATTGAGTTAAGCATTCCTTTAGTACTCGATGATCATTTCTTTAGTTGAGAAGGAATTCTTGCTTGTGTTGCAGTTTTCTGTGTTTCAGAATCAGGAAAGTAAAGTTTTAAAGATTAATATCAAAGATTTTTGAAAAGTCTTAAAAAGCAGATCACCTCTTCATTTGATCTTTTGATTCTCAGAAATTTTATGATATTGCTAGTTTAGGCAAGTGAAATGTTAAAGCCAAAAGAGCAAAGTGGACTTGGTATCAGGTTTTGGAAGTAGTTTAAAAAAGAAAATAGAGACTCTTGTATTTTGAGATTTCCCTCAGCTCTTCACGGGTATTCTTCATGGATTCATTTATGGTGTTTGTTCTACTTTTCAAGGTCTTGTCCAGAAGGCTAAAAAAGCGAAGAACAGACTGTTGAAACGAGAAGGAGATGACCGAGCAGAATCAGGGACCCAAGGATATGAGTCTTTCAGCTACGGAGGGGTCGATCCGTACATGTGGGAACCCCAGGAACTTGGTGAGAAATTCTGTTCGTTCGTTCAGCAAATGTTTATTGAGCATCTATATGTTCTAGGTAATGTTTTAAAAGTTGGCTTAGGAGGCATCAGTAAATAAGAATGGTCTAAGCTTCTTGTGGACCTTATTTCCTAGTAGGGGCAGAGAATGGACTGAGCATCTGCTTTGTATTAGGCACTGCATTAAACGCTTTGCATGAGTGCTCTCATTTAATCCTCACGGCACTCCATCGGGACCTGCCCATGGTCACATAGCTGGGAGACTGCAGAACGGGAGTAGGAGTCCAGGTGTCTGACCTCAGCCCAGGCACAGACTCCACTGGTGGGGCTGTCTGCTCTCATGTAGGATGTTACCTGCCTACTGAGAGGCACTGATTTGTGCAACTTAATTTTCTGAAACATGTAATTATGGTATCATCTACTTACTTTCAAAATAATCATCTTTTTGGGGTGATGAAAATGTTCTAAAATTTATTTTGGTGCATAACTCTGTGAATATACTAAAAACTATTCAATTTGTATGCTTTAACTGGTGGATTCTGTGTATGTGAATAATGTCTCAATAAAGCTGTTACCAAAAATGTCATGCCACGTGGAGTTGAACTAGCTAGTCTTAATATCCTTTAATTGTTGAATGATCACAGTCATTAATGTAATATAGTATTTTTTGTCCATCCAGTGGATAAATAATGATTCCTTTGTAGTGCTTTCTTATACTTTCATGTTCATTATCTTGCTCAGCTTTCACAAAAGCCCGTGTGAGGTAGAGTGGATAGTGATGTTCATTCCGTTTATAGATGAGGAAGCAGGCTCTGAGAAGAGAAGTGATATGTATCCAGGTCATCTATCATATTCTTCTAGTGCCACCACAGAATGGCTCTTTTTGGATGAGGAAAGTTCTGGAACTGTACTGTCCAATGTGATAGCCACTACCTATATGTGGCTATTTAAATTTAAGTAAAACTCACTTCCTCAGCCACACGCTAGCCGCGTTTCAAGTGCTGTATCTCCACATGTGGCTAGTGGCTACCATTTTGGAGAGTGGAAACATTTTCATCAGGGAGGAGAAAAATGGCTTTAAAAATAATACTATACACATATAATTATGAGTTATGTATGAAAGCCAATTAGAAACATGAAGGAGAAATTTCGGGCATGTGAATTCTTACTAGCTTTTTTGATAGCTTATTTCATGATTGCCAATGTTAAATTATCAGGGTGATTTTCTGATTTACTTGCCTGTTTCAACAACTGAAGGAAGTCAAATCGTGGAAGGTTAAGTGAATGGAAAATTTTAGAAGTTGATATTTGTTATCACCCCTAAGAATTCAAAACTAAAATTTAATTAGATGTTAGAGTATGGTTAGGGAAAAAAAGATGCATGGATAGTTAAGAGTGTGCATGTGAGAAGCTCAGATATGGTACAGTGTATAAGTGAATAGGCCGTCACTGGGAGGAGGAAGGGAACTGAGTGCTGGCAGGGGGAGAGGGCAGGGCTGGTTCTTTGAAAGAGGTGAGATCGAGCAGGGCATATTTCAGATACTCTGAGACAACAGGCTGCTCGGTTCCATTTGTGTGAGGAGGTTTGTCCTAGGTCTTGGCTGCTGGACTGAGGAAGGTATCAGTTTAACTAGCTCCCGTAAGGGCATCTATTAGCATTTACATATTTTGGTTATTTTGAGGATTGTTTTTGTTCTGATGAAAAACCATATTGTACCAACTTTGGGAAGTACAGAAAAACATGAACGAGTTTTCAAAATCATCCGTAATGTTACCGCCCTTTATATTTAACGAAAATTCATGTGCCAGGCAATGTTCTAAGGACTTTATAAACTTTAACTTATTTAATCCTCCTAACAGCTCTGTGGAGTAGGTACTATTGTTATCCCCATTTTGTAGATGAGTACTCCAAATTACAGAGAGGTTAAGGAACTTGCCCAAGGTCACACAGTAGAGAATTGAAACTTGAGCACAGGCTGGCTCCAGAGTCCAAGCTCTTATCCACTGTACTCTGAGGTCTCTCATATTGTGCTTTGTGGCCTCCAGAGTCACCAAAATTAACATTTTAGCAAATTTCCTTCCATTTGCTTTCCTGTTTTTTTGAATTCTTAGTAAGGCTCTAAAATCCTAGAGTTTTTACTTACTTTTGAAATTCATTGCAGATAAACAGCAAGGTAGAGAGGCTCCCTCAGAGAAATGACAAGTCACTTATCTCCCCACCTCCTCCTCTCCTTCTAGGTGCTGTGAGAAGCCATCTTTCTGACTTCAAAAAACACCGAGCTGCCAGAATTGACCACTATGTTGTTGAAGTCAATAAATTAATAATCAGGTTAGAGAAGGTAAATTTTGTTGTTTTAAAACACTTATTTTCTGCAAATATAAATTTTTTTGGGGGGGAAATTACATTTCTGCAGCTTGTGTTATGTATGTTGTATATATCTGTTTGGTTTTTTTTGAGGAAGATTAGCCCTGAGCTAACTGCTGCCAATCCTCCTCTTTTTTGCTGAGGAAGACTGGCCCTGAGCTAACATCCGTGCCCATCTTCCTCTACTTTTATATTTGGGATGCCTACTACAGCATGGTGTGCCAAGTGGTGCCATGTCCCCACCCGGGATCTGAACCGGCAAACCCCGGGCCGCTGAAGCAGAACGAGTGAACTTAACTGCTGCACCACCGGGCTGGCCCCTGTCGTATATATCTGATGCTGGCAGAGAAACACCCCACCTAGAGAGATGCAGAGGACATGGTGGACAGTTCTAGCCTGGACTGATTTTGCTGAAAGGAGTAGCCCAGGTTGACAGACTTGCCACATATCCAGCTTCCCTTTTCCTTCCTAGGAAGCCCGCTTGGCTGCTGGAAAGCCTTTCTGCCTTCAGATTCTTTCCTCTTTTGTGTGTCCCAGGCAATCACACAAAGGGGCATAGTGTGTGATATCATTTGGTGGCAGACAGAAGCTGGTGACTAGATCCATGAGGAGTACTCGCCAGTGCCAGTGTGCAGTGTAGGAACATCTTGACTGGGCTTTGTTTTCTGTGGTGTGGATACCAGGATCACTCTGTTTTACTCTGACTCTAGAAGTGCTTGTTGTGTACAAGCTGGATTGTGTGGTGGGCATGGTAGCAACCACAGGTACAGTTCTTTATGTCTACTTTATAGGGCAGAAATACATGGCCAGTTTCATTGCCCAGGAAGACTATGGAGAATTGGGAGTTCCCCATTGCTTTCCCTGGCCGTCCCCACCGCATCCTTGCTTACTCTTGGTTATTGCTTAAATGGGTAACTAACAATAAAGAGACTGAAAGTGGGTCATGAGAAGGGAGGTGCCTTCTAGATGCAAAGCTAATACTCTGTCTCCCATGTGAAATTGCTTTTGTGACTTTGTGGGGTTGGAGATCACAGATGAGACTTGAGAAATGCAGATATGCTGATTCCCGCTTGATGCCTGTGCAAAGTGTATATACCTCACCTGATTAATTCCATTGGGCACTGTTTTCTCCTTGTCAGCTCACTGCATTTGACAGAGCAAATACCGAGTCTGCTAAGATCCGAGGTAACTCTAGAACTTTACTCACATTCATTCTATTTATCTTTCTGCCTGACCAAATCCTTTTTTTAAATGACTTGCTTTTTTGTTTGTTTGTCTTTTGTTTTGTTCTTTCTAAAGCAATAGAAAAGTCCGTGGTGCCTTGGGTCAACGACCAGGATGTCCCTTTCTGTCCAGACTGTGGGAATAAGTTCAACATCCGTAACCGCCGCCACCACTGCCGCCTCTGTGGGTCTATTATGTGCAAGAAGTGTATGGAGCTCATTAGCCTTCCCTTGGCAAGTAGGTAACACGGAGGCAGGGCCCTGGACCCTCATTTCCTCTTGAGACTAGCTTGTTTGCTAATCACCCCTGGGTGATTTTTTGAACCTTTTTGTTTAAATTAATTGCCCATGGGATCTTCATTCACTCGTTGAGTCATGAAGCTACTACAGGCTAGGCACTGTGCTAGGGGCCAGGGATACAATGGTCTATAACAGTGATTGGCAAACTTTTTTCATAAAGGATCAAATAGTAAATACTTTAGGCTTTGTGGGTTAAGTATGATCTCTGTGACCTTTCTGCTTTTTTAAAAAAACCTTTGAAAAATGTAAAAACCATACTTAGCTTGAGGGCCATATAAAAAAAGGCTGGACTTGGCTTGCAGGTCATTGTTTCCCCACCTCTAGTCTATTATAAGGCATCAGTCATTCTCCCAGGGGTTCCAGCATCTAGCAGGGGATACAGACTCACAAACAACTCATTGCTTTATAAAGAGATGTATACAATGAGAGAAGTTGTGTCAGGTAGCCAGGAGAGCTGACCAAATCTTTGTCAGCTCTGCTTGGAAGTGGCAAGTGAGGCTTTGAGAGGAGACTATAGGAGAGAGTATTGAAAAATGGGCAGTAGGCTAGTCCTTTCCTTTGAGATAAAAGTCACAAACGGCTCACTGCCATATAGAACAGATAGTAATGTCATAATATGAGAGAAACGGTGTGCTGTGGAGACTGGGCGAGAGGGAGAGCGTGGATGCTCAGGATCGAGAGGTGACGTTCAAGAAGAGCGTTGAAAGATGACTAGGCTTGCAGGGATGGGGCAGGAGGGCATCCTGGGTAGAGTGACGAGCAGGAGCAAAGGCGTGGAATGTGGAAAGGCCCCGGGGAAGGTTAGTAGATGAGCAGACAGACTAGTTGGGGGAGTGTGGAGGGCATGTTTGAGAATTGTGGGAAAGAGGCTACAAAGTAGGTGTAACCCGATCGTCTGGAACTTTGAATCTCAGCTGGCTAAAAGTTGCTAAAGACGATTTCATGGGCTTTTGGTCAGTTCTGGGATGTTTGGGTTGATTTTGCAACCCTGGAGAGTTCTGCTGACTCTACACGTGCTGTTGGCTACAGTGCGTCTGGATAACGTGGGGCAGAAGCAGATGCTTCCTCTGTCTAGCTCTGATGTCATTGGGCACATGTTACTCTGATGCTTTCCCTTTCTCTCTGAGACAGACTCCCTGTCTCACCTGGGACTTCAGAAACTATGTTTTTGGGATACTATTCACCTTTCTTCTCTTGGACTAACTAATCAGCATTTACTGGGCAGCTGCTGTGGGGGAGCCCTGTTGGATATGTAGGGGTGCAAGTATGAGTAAGACATAGCTTCTACCCTTGAAGAGTCACAGATTCATAGGGCAGCTCTGGGGTGTACATAGAACTGTTATACAGGGAGAGAAGTGGAAAGTGCTCCAAGAGGGGCAGTGTGGTAGGAACTGATCAGAAGGGCAGATCCAGGAATAGGGGAGAGCTTCCTAGAGGATGTGCCATTTGAGTTGAGCTTGGGAAGGGGTAGGAGTCAGGCATTTGGGAGTGGGGGAAGGCTGTCAAGACAGTCCAGAGAGAAAGTGGGTTGCATCTGAGGCACAGCAAGTGAAGGAGGGCAGTAGGTTAGCGGTGGGCCTCAGAGCCTCAAAGGCAGACCACCCTAGGCAGTCTGACTTTTTCCTGGCTGTTGGTGGGAGTCCATCCCATTGCAGAGCTTGACCACAGGAAGGCAGAGCTTCTTGCCCATAGGGAGAGCTTGCTTTTGCCGGCATCAGCACCTGCTGTTACCCCCCATCAGCTCTTACTCCCCTGCTGTCGTAGGAGGTGGGTGATTGGAGGCTGTGGGCTCGCTGCTGCCTGTCTTGTGTTGTGCTTTACAGACAAGCTCACCAGTGCCAGCAAGGATTCTTTGAGCACCCACACCAGCCCCAGCCAGTCACCCAACAGTGTTCATGGCTCCCGCCGGGGCAGCATCAGCAGCATGAGCAGTGTGAGCTCTGTCCTGGACGAGAAAGATGACGACCGGATCCGCTGCTGTACACACTGCAAGGACACGTTGCTCAAGAGAGAGCAGCAGATTGACGAGAAGGAACACACCCCTGACATTGTGAAGCTCTATGAGGTGACTCATTGTGTCCAGTCTTGGGTCTCACTTGCGAGGAAGATTTGGCTGTTCATTATGTACAAGCCTGCACATTTTGGAGAATGCTTTGGGAATTTGTTCCTCTGAATCATTTTTAGTTTCTGCTAAAGGGCTATGGTATAATTTCCCAGCTAGGGCCCTGGGAGAGTCACAGAGTCATCCTGGGTGTGTTGCAACAAACTTATTTCTTCACCCTCCTTGCCCACTTGAAGGCAGGAGGTTGGAGGCTTTGGTGGCTCAGAGGCAAGGGGAGGAAGGATGCTTGCCATGCAGCGTGAACAGGTTCTGTGAGATCTCGTGGTGAACCATGGGCCAGAAGAGTCCTGGGAGACTCACTTGGGAGTTTCAGACTTTACAAGTTTGAGAAACTGCCCACAGGCATAGAGCTTCCCCTTTCAAGTCCGTTTAAAGGCCTCCACTCTCATTACCACCAGTGACCACAGAACATCTTTAGTAGATGCACACTGTGAGAGGAACATAGTATAGTGCTAGAATATGAGATTTGGAGTCAGACTGGGAGTGAGACTGTCTCGGCCTCCTATTGGCCAGGTGAGACCTGCAAGCTGAGAAGGATTAGCCAGGAAGGGATTGGGCAGGGAGATGGTAGGAGATGGGGAGGAGGAGGAGATCAGCCCGGGCAGCTCATGCAAAACTCTGAACACAGGAGGAGTGTATTTTTGTTTGATCACTGAATGGTCACTGTTAGTGGTCCTGTAGGTCATAATGGCTGTGTTTCTGAGATCACCATTAAAATACTCAGGCTACTAGAAATGGTGTTAATTGAACCCTGTGCTGAGGTGCACATGTAGCCATTATCTATCCTTTATGTGGAGTCCCTGACCAGATAACTCATTTTTGTAAAGAGGCACCTTGCTTTTTGCTTCCTTTTTTGAAGTAAGCCCTGGCATTGCCTTGTGCTGCTGTCTTGTATCATCTGTCAGAGAAAGAATGTCACAACTAGTTCCTTTTCTCTGCCTTGGTAAACTCGTTGGCTTGTGTCCTGAAAGGCCTTGCTCCTCTCAAAAACATCCAGTCAAAAGTTCCACCCTCACCTTCTTTCCTTCCTACAGGATTTTCTGCTTGTAAAGTGGGTCTGTAAATCAGGAAATTGATAACAACAATAAAAACAAAAGACTCTCTGCATTTTTCCATTTTAGAAACTGCACATTTTAAATATGTCTCTGCTGATGTAGCATAACTTCTGGGTAGGCTTTTCTGTACCTTGAGAGAATCACTCACCTCTTCTTTTTTGTACTTAGAAATTACGACTTTGCATGGAGAAAGTTGACCAAAAAGCTCCTGAATACATCAGGATGGCAGCATCATTAAAGTAAGCTATTCTTTTCCATTTTTCTAGTTCAGTGGTGACTGTTTTCTGGCATTTTAGGTCAATTATTTAGTAGCTGAAAATGAAATCTTAACTGGCTGTGCTTCTCTTCTGTGACCAGCTATAATGGGGGTGAGCAAGGGCAGCAGGCCTCCTGCTCATGCCTGGGGAGATGCCACTTCAGGGCAGCAGTGAGGTATCGGGGCTTAGAGTAGGGGTTGGCAAACTTTGGCCTATGGGCCAAATCTAGGCTGCCATCTGTTTCTTTTTTTTAATTAAGATAGAATTCACACACCATAAAATTTACCCTTTTAAAGTGGTTTTTAGTATATTCACAACATTGTACAACCATCACCACTGTCTTAATTCTACAACATTTTCATCATTCTAATAAGAAACCCCATACGCATTAGCAGTCACTGCTCATTCTCCCTCTCCCTGGCAACCACTAGTCTACTTTCTATCTGTGGATTTGCCTGTTTTGGACATTTTGTATAAATGGGATCATAAATAAATGATCTTTTGTCTATTTTCTTTCACATAGTGTAGTGTTTTCAAGATTCATCTGTGGGGGCTGGCCCAGTGGTGTGGCAGTTAAGTGTGCATGTTCCACTTCGGTGGCCCGGTGTTCACCAGTTCGGATCCCGGGTGTGGACATGGCACCGCTTGGCACACCATGCTGTGGTAGGCGTCCCACATATAAAAAAAAGTAGAGGAAGATGGGCAAGGATGTTAGCTCAGGGCCATCTTCCTCAGTGAAAAGAGGAGGATTGGCAGCACTTAGCTCAGGACTAATCATCTTCTTCAGAAAAGATTTATCTGTATTGTAGCATATATCCTTTTCTATGAGTACATTGTATGCACAGACCACATTTTGTTTACACATTAGTCTGTTGATGAATATTAGTCCATTGGGTTTTCCTCTTTTGGCTATTATAATGTTTCGATGAATGTTCATGTATAAATTGTTTTGTGGACATATATTTTTATTTCTTGTGGGTATCCACCTAGAACTGGAGTTCTTGGGTCTTATGATAACTCTGTTTAACTTTTTGAGGAATTGCCAGAGTGTTTTTCTAAAATGACTACACCACTTTACATTCCCACCAGTAATGTGTGAAGGTTTCAATTTCTTCACATCCTCACTAACACTTATTATTGCTGCTTGTTTTTTGTTTTTTGGGTTTTTTTTTTTTTTTTTGGTGAGGAAGATTGGCCCTGAGCTAACATCTGTGCCAGACTTCTGCACTTTTTATGTGGGACCCTGCCACAGCATGGCTTGATGAGTGGTGTGTAGGTCTGTGCCTGGGATCCCAACCTGCGAACCCTGGGCTGCTGAAGCAGAGTGCATGAACTTAACCGCTATGCCACTGGGCTGGCCCTGCTGCTTGTTTTTATAAATAAAATTTTGTTGGACCACAGCCATACCCATTTGTTTGATTACTCTTTCTGGCTGCTTTTGCACTACAGCAGCAGAGTTAAACAGTTGGCGACAGAGACTGGCCTGCAAAGCTGAAAATATTTACTATCTGGCCCTTTACAGAAAAAATTTGCTGACTCTTTCTTAAGAGCATTGCTGCTTCTGAAAGTTAGTGATATGAGCTAGAATTTGAGGTGTTACTACTAGAATCAGATCCCAGCAGTTTTTTCCAAAGTTGCAGGAAAAAATTAATTATGGTATCCAGTATTCTCAATTTGAGGATCCTCTGTCTTTGTCTTAGGCCTGTGTTGCTCACCTGCCACCTTTGTCGTGATGCATGTAGATTTAGATGTGCCTTGTTTAGAACAAACCTGCATTTTTATTTGGACATTTACTGCGGCAATATTGTATAGAGGTCGCAAAAAACAAAGGTGTATGTTTGGCTTTTCCTGCACGATTTCCAGTATAAGTCTCACATGCAAAGAAAATGGACTTTTTTGTTTGTATAGTCCTTAAGGAGTCTCCTGACTTTTGAGCCTGTAAATGTCTGACTTACAAAATATGAATGGCTAAACCCAGTTGATTTGTGGCAAAACACCCCTTCCCCTGTATCTCTTTCTGCCTCTACTGTTGCTTTGGGCCTCTTCTTCCATTCTCTGTTCTTTCCTCCAATGTTTCCCAGCCAACAGGGAAAAAGAGGTGGAAGGGAATAGAAAAGAGTTAGGGAAACTCTTGCAGGCTCTGCCCTATTTCGCCCACTTCTAACAGCTAGATGTGTGCAGCCCCTGGCTGCAGACAAAGGAAGGGGAAGAAACCCTATTTCTCAAGCCCTCTCAGTCACCACTGCCCAGGGCCCCTCCCTCCTTATATTTGCACGTCCTAGACACCAGTCTTCCTCTGTCCATTCCTCAGCCTAAAGCACTGGTTCTAAAGAACAGCAGGAAAGGGCACATCTTCTTCTCTACCTGTGGTTCACTGAGCACTAATTTCAATCACTGGAACACACTGCCCTCCCTGTGAGTAGCTTGGGGAAAGCACTCCAAGTGACTCTCATATATACCTCCCCAAATGGAGAGTCCTCGGCTTGGAGCAGGTAGCTGTCTCATGCTCCTTTCCTCTGTGGAACTTACTGGAGTCAGCACCCCCTCCTCCCTCCCCTGCCCATTGGTTTGAAATTAGAGCAGGAGGGGCCCAGCCCCGTGGCCGAGTGGTTAAGTTTGTGCGCTCCGCTTCGGCAGCCCAGGGTTTCACCGGTTCAGATCCTGGGCGTGGACATGGCACTGCTCATCGGGCCATGCTGAGGTGGCGTCCCACATAGCACAACTAGAAGGACCTGTAACTGGAACATACAACTATGTACTGGTAAGCTTTGGGGACAAGAAGAAGAGGAAGAGGAGGAAGAAGAGGAGGATGAGAAAGAGGAAGAAGAAAGAAAGATTGGCAAGAGATGTTAGCTCAGGTGCCAATCTTTGGAAAAAAAAGGAAATTCAAGCTGTTAGCCAAGGGGCTCCTCTCCCTGAGTCCTGTTGTTTTTTTGCTTTGTGCCTCAGACACAACTGTGGGTTAATGGACTTCCCTGGCCAGCTGGGGAACTACTATTGCTGAGCACATTTCCAGATGTCTAACTCCTGCTCCTTCAAAGACCAGTTCTAAAGGACTTTAAAGATATTTCACTCCCTCACTCATTCATTCAACGGATATTTATTGAGCACTGCTTATGTGCCAAGCACTATTCTAGGTGCTGGGGCTATTGCAATCTACAGTGAAGACAGTGTGTGCCTCTCAGGTAGCTTCATTTTCATGGGAGCACAGAGCATAACCAAGTGAACAAATAATGAACAAGATAACTGCAGATGTGATAGGTGCTCTGAGGGAAATACAATTGGATGACGTGATTGAGACCAGGAGAAGTGATTTCAGATTTGGGCCAACCTTGTTATTTTCCACATGTCTTGGAGATATCAAGACAAGGCACAAATCTCAATTCTAGTCTGCTGTGCTTTTTGCAAACTGTGCAGTAAGAGATGAACAGCCTTAGTGAATCCTCAGATTACAGCCCACACCAATATTTTTCCAGCCAGGACTTTTTTATGGATGGTAAGATAGGTGAACGCAGCAATCCTTTCTGCTTATTTAGCTTGAATTGCTGCTCCCTCAGAAAGGGGCCATTGGTGAGGCTGGATTAATAGCTGTGAGATCTTCTTAAATGTTTCTCTTCTCAGTAAACATTGGTTAAGCTTGGCCCGTGTGCAGTTACTGAGGATATAAAAATGGAAAGCCGTAAGCACTGCACCTTGAATTCAGCAGTCTAGTGGGGGTGACAGACTTGTAAATGAACTATTCCAACATCACATAATAACTGCTGTTGTTCCCTGAAACCAGAGTCAAGCCACCCCTGGCCATCCCTATGTCCTCTGCTCCACCCTGGCCTTCCCTGTGTCCTCTGCTCCACCCTGGCCTTCCCTGTGTCCTCTGCTCCACCCTGGCCTTCCCTGTGTCCTCTGCTCCACCCTGGCCTTCCGTGTGTCCTCTGCTCCACCCTGGCCTTCCCTGTGTCCTCTGCTCCACCCTGGC